>NC_141832.1:2510421-2545421 GCF_982586985.1 Callionymus lyra | reverse complement strand
CAAATGAAAAGCTCGACCCAAACATTCGTCTTGACGTTGATATAAAATCAGCAACAATGTGAAAACGCTGCCGACTGTTCGCCCGGAATGTTCAGCCGTTACGTAACATCCTGGCTCTTCTCGTGATCAATGATATTTGTGGCATGTTGCTCTGAAGCAGCTCCAGACACGAAGCCACCACACCCACCAAAACAAAAACACCAGGACTCACAGGAGGAGGCTTCGTCCGTGACTCCGATCCAGAAGCTAGGAATCCATTCTGTGGCTTTCATGGCCAGGCTTTGTTGTTTATTTGTGTTTACAGCGAAAATAATATAAATGTATCCAGAATAAAAGCACAGAGAAGGCGCATACCTCCGCCAAGGACTTTGATTTCATGAAGCAAACAAACAAACCAATAATAATGATTGAAGAATTGAGTTTGCAAACGTTGCGACTTTACTTGAACCACTTGTACGTCTTTAAAACTCTCTTAAAACACTTGTTTCTCTGTGTTTTATAAAGTTTTTCTTTTTAATCCAGAACGGCAGCTCATGTCCGCGAGGGGCGTGAGGAAAAAGAAGTCATACACCGGTATATATATAGAGCAATATTTCTTCACCATACTATCTTAATATTCAACGGCATTTAAAAAAACAAAACATTTTTACATGTTTTTCCTTTAATATTCTATCTTTTGGGTTGATTTATATAACATGAAATGTGTGTCAAACAAATGATTCAATTTTTCATTTACAATTAACATGCAAATATTAATTTAAAAATAAACTAGAAGGCACTGGTCATGCCGTCCTCCTATACAATCCTGCATGATCCCGGGAATGACTGAGGACGAGGGGATACATCACAGTCTAGAATTTAACCAGAACAGTGGAACCAACACAATTTGTCCACTTCGTGCTTGTGTAGCGATCTATACTGTATTGAATGCTCCTGTTAGGTCGTTGTATCGCTATAGTAATCAAACTTTTGAGGCCTGTGGGCCAAATCTGGCCCTCCCAGTCATTGTATATGGTCAGCCAGATGGTTGGTCTTTATCAAAGTAGATTCATGATAGTGATGATATGCTATCAAGCCAGTGTTAAAGATGAGTGACGGAACTTCGTGACGTTGTCAATTATACTTGCAGTACCAATAATACTGACTAGTACTTGCTGGTGTATCTTTTGTTCATTGACAGCTAAACCTCAATTAAATGACTTTTACATTGAAATATGTTCATTCTTTCTCTAAATGATCCTCCTCACACCATCCATTCATCCGTCAATCATCCGAAAGGAGGTTTTTCCCTTCAGATCAACACTTTTTATTCAAATCCAAGCTGCAATGCATGCTGGGACGCTCGGTTCTCTCACCGTGGACCTGAAGCGTCAACAACACAAATCCCGCCGTTAAGTCGATCAAACGTCACCACGTGACTCACAACAACACAGAGGGTAGATTTATTGTTTTGACGGTCGCATCGCAAACCTCTGGCAGACATAATAACCTTTAACTGACGCACGAAGCCGCCGCCGCCGCCGCCGCCGCCGCCGCCGCCGCTAACCAAAAGGCCGAACGCCTCAAAGATTGACACGAAGACGCGGGAATAAAGTCTTTTTATTTCTTTTACTCCTGATAACCTTTACCGCTTCCCGTTAACAGATGTGGCGAGAAAAGACGGCGGCAGGAAGCTGGTGGGCGGAGACTTCCTGACGCGGGGATCGAAGACGATGGAGGTGAGTTTGACACGAAGTGAGTTTGACACGAAGTGAGTTTGACACGAAGTGAGTTCGCTTCCATGTCTGTTAACGATTCTGTGAAGAGCCTTCGGTGGAAGAATCAAGTGCTGCCATTGTAACGCGTGTTCCTGCAGAGATTTCACTGGTTTCATGTCGCGTTGATTCATTTTTGACCGAAGTCTGTCATGAATTATTTAACAAGCCTTTAATGAATCCTTCGGAAAGATATTCCCAGATATAAATATTCAATATTTAGTCATTTTAGTCCTATTTTCAGTTTTTTTCTGCAGTACATTCACTTTTCAATATTTATATAATTCATTTTATTTGTTGACTTTCACTCTTTTTATGTATATATATATATATATATATATATATATATATATATATATATATATATATATATATATATATATATATATATATATATATATATAAATACATATATATATATATATATATATATATATACATACATACATATATAAGTAAGTAAGTAAGTCATTTTTATTTGTATAGCGCTTTTCCAGACCAGGGTCACAAAGCGCTTAAACAATCAAAACAATATTCAATAAAGTATATACTTTAAAGATCAAGATAAAACTGATAACACAACAGGAGTTCCAGAAGATCAAGGAAAAGCCTGAACAAATAGAAACAGTATACATATACATATACAGTATATATATATAAGAAAACATTCTTAAAGTTGTTTTTTGAGTTGTTCTCTTATGAGTTTTTCTCATAATTTTAGCCAAAAACGGACAAGATTATTATTATATTTTATCGTTCTTGTACTACTTGAGTACTTTGTCATGCTGCCGTGTCGTTCAAGTACTCTTGGTTGCTCGTCAACGACTATTGTGTTGTATTTTTCTTTTACAGTCAAACGTCGCACACCTGTTTGTGTCAAAACAACATTTTAAATGTTTGCGTCAATAAATATTTAGTTACAAATATGGCTGCTGAGGAAAGTTGCTCAAATTGACAAATGATTCTTAAAATTTGTATCACAAATATGAAATACGTCAAGCGTTTATATATATATATATAAATATGTATATATATTCTGAGTTGCTGCTGAAGGAACTATACAATCCTGCATGATCCCGGGAATGACTGAGGACGAGGGGATACATCACAGTCTAGAATTTAACCAGAACAGTGGAACCAACACAATTTGTCCACTTCGTGCTTGTGTAGCGATCTATACTGTATTGAATGCTCCTGTTAGGTCGTTGTATCGCTACAGTAGTCAAACTTTTGAGGCCTGTGGGCCAAACCTGGCCCTCCCAGTCATTTTATATGGTCAGCCAGATGGTTGGTCTTTATCAAAGTAGATTCATGATAGTGTTGATATGCTATCAAGCCAGTGTTAAAGATGAGTGACGGAACTTCGTGACGTTGTCAATTATACTTGCAGTACCAATAATACTGACTAGTACTTGCTGGTGTATCTTTTGTTCATTGACAGCTAAACCTCAATTAAATGACTTTTACATTGAAATATGTTCATTCTTTCTCTAAATTGCAAACACTGTTAAAATAATTGATTAATAGTTTGTTTTTCACTCATTTCTTTCTAGTTTACAGGTTTATTTTTTGAGTAAACTTGCTAATGTTACTCCTGAGAAACAGAACCATCTTTTTAAAAAACAGAAAACCTTCAGACAGTTATAATCGATACAACAATCGTGCCGACGTCGCACAAAATTCCAGACGAACTGTCGAACTCGACGGTAGAAAACGGCGCGTTAATAATTGCAACTCATGTACTTTATCATATGTGGTCAGAAGATGTAGGTCAGCGAGGACACGATGCGAAGTGAGGGCAGCGAAGAAGTCAAAGACACACACATGTTCCCGAGATGACCGAAGAACCCTGGACACCATGGAAGCGTTCGGGTCACCGGTCCGGACTCTTATCTGCTTCGCTGTCGCAGCTGCTGACTCGGATGCTTCTTTGGATCGTTTCTGACCCGCAACGACACTCTGACCCGGTTTCAGGCCACGAATGCGTGACACACTTTCACAGCCCTGACGACACAAGAGAAGAAACGCAACCATGGCAACAATTGTTTGTCTCTTGTTTCTTTAATAAGCAAAAGTCATTCCTCTGAAGGAAACGTTGATACTTGAGATCGATTCTCTGGATCCGGAAGGTTTGGTCAAAATTGAAGCCACGCTTATAAAACAGGCTCTAGTTTATTGTTTAACCAGCTGAAGGACCTGCCGTTGCCCGGAGATTTTTATAGAGCAGCAAAGAGTACAGAGAAGTGAACTGTTGACAGCAAGGGTGTCAGACTGACCGCCCGAGTCATTAGTGGCTCGAAGGGTCGACTCAAGTGAGACTCAAACTCTCCTCTCATCTTCTGAAAGTCTTACCCTCATCATGACCGTGTTTTTAACTCATCACTTTAGACAGCTGCTCTGAAATCTGGGCGAACGAGAGGTTACGAGAGTCTATCATGACGTAATAATGGCTTCACTCCTCCTCCAGCCAGCTGTGATCACGCCCCGCTTTGTTTATACAACGAGTTCCTTGGAGGTGGAGACTTCCGGGATTGATGACACCCCGGTGACAAACATCCATGTTTGACCCAATCACAGCAGAGTGGGCGTGGCTATGGTCAACAAGATTTCATCTCCGGAAAGTGTTTTCAGTGGGCGGAGCTTAAGATCATTTTCTAATGTCAATATTTAAAAAAAAAATAGAGTTTTCTACAAACACACATTGATGATACAAGGGTCCAACATCACAACAACACACACTTGAATCAACAAAATAGACAAAATTCGGCCGATCAGGACAGATTCCGAAAAAAAGCTAAAATGCCGAAGCCGCTAAGAAAACCAAAGACTTTGGAGGACATTCAACTTTTAAAAGCATGTTACTCAATAGTTGAGCTGCATAGACACATGTTTAACACTAATGAACATTGAGTAGAAGGTTCACGACCGTTTTGGGCATTTTTGGACAAATAAGCAGCCGAGAAAAAACAAAATAACTCCAGAACCCTTCATACGTATGGATGATGACTGGAGGAACGTTATCGTCACGACGACGCAATTGAAAAATTAGCATGTTAACGTTTGTCGAGCTAGCATGTCAAAGTGCACACTCATGCTGTGTATCGCATACTTCTCTTAGTATACTAGAAGTTAGTATGCATCAGGATAGTGTACGTACTAACTAGTAACTAATCCTCCACAGATAGTATGTCTCAAATCACATACTTCTCTTAGTATACTAGAAGTTAGTATCATCAGGATAGTGTATGTACTAACTAGTAACTAATCCTCCACAGATAGTATGTCTCAAACATACTTCTCTTAGTATACTAGAAGTTAGTATCATCAGGATAGTGTACGTACTAACTAGTAACTAATCCTCCACAGATAGTATGTCTCAAATCACATACTTCTCTTAGTATACTAGAAGTTAGTATCATCAGGATAGTGTATGTACTAACTAGTAACTAATCCTCCACAGATAGTATGTCTCAAACATACTTCTCTTAGTATACTAGAAGTTAGTATCATCAGGATAGTGTACGTACTAACTAGTAACTAATCCTCCACAGATAGTATGTCTCAAACATACTTCTCTTAGTATACTAGAAGTTAGTATCATCAGGATAGTGTACGTACTAACTATTAACTAATCCTCCACAGATAGTATGTCTCAAACATACTTCTCTTAGTATACTAGAAGTTAGTATCATCAGGATAGTGTACGTACTAACTATTAACTAATCCTCCACAGATAGTATGTCTCAAACATACTTCTCTTAGTATACTAGAAGTTAGTATCATCAGGATAGTGTACGTACTAACTAGTAACTAATCCTCCACAGATAGTATGTCTCAAACATACTTCTCTTAGTATACTAGAAGTTAGTATTCATCAGGATAGTGTACGTACTAACTAGTAACTAATCCTCCACAGATAGTATGTCTCAAACATACTTCTCTTAGTATACTAGAAGTTAGTATCATCAGGATAGTGTACGTACTAACTAGTAACTAATCCTCCACAGATAGTATGTCTCAAACATACTTCTCTTAGTATACTAGAAGTTAGTATGCATCAGGATAGTGTACGTACTAACTAGTAACTAATTCTCCACAGATAGTATGTCTCAAACATACTTCTCTTAGTATACTAGAAGTTAGTATGCATCAGGATAGTGTACGTACTAACTAGTAACTAATCCTCCACAGATAGTATGTCTCAAACATACTTCTCTTAGTATACTAGAAGTTAGTATCATCAGGATAGTGTACGTACTAACTAGTAACTAATTCTCCACAGATAGTATGTCTCAAACATACTTCTCTTAGTATACTAGAAGTTAGTATGCATCAGGATAGTGTACGTACTAACTAGTAACTAATCCTCCACAGATAGTATGTCTCAAACATACTTCTCTTAGTATACTAGAAGTTAGTATCATCAGGATAGTGTACGTACTAACTAGTAACTAATCCTCCACAGATAGTATGTCTCAAACATACTTCTCTTAGTATACTAGAAGTCAGTATGCATCAGGATAGTGTACGTACTAACTAGTAACTAATCCTCCACAGATAGTATGTCTCAAACATACTTCTCTTAGTATACTAGAAGTTAGTATGCATCAGGATAGTGTACGTACTAACTAGTAACTAATCCTCTACAGATAGTATGTCTCAAATCACATACTTCTCTTAGTATACTAGAAGTTAGTATCATCAGGATAGTGTACGTACTAACTAGTAACTAATCCTCCACAGATAGTATGTCTCAAACATACTTCTCTTAGTATACTAGAAGTTAGTATCATCAGGATAGTGTACGTACTAACTAGTAACTAATCCTCCACAGATAGTATGTCTCAAACATACTTCTCTTAGTATACTAGAAGTTAGTATTCATCAGGATAGTGTACGTACTAACTAGTAACTAATCCTCCACAGATAGTATGTCTCAAACATACTTCTCTTAGTATACTAGAAGTTAGTATGCATCAGGATAGTGTACGTACTAACTAGTAACTAATCCTCCACAGATAGTATTTCTCAAACATACTTCTCTTAGTATACTAGAAGTTAGTATGCATCAGGATTGTGTACGTACTAACTAGTAACTAATCCTCCACAGATAGTATGTCTCAAACATACTTCTCTTAGTATACTAGAAGTTAGTATCATCAGGATTGTGTACGTACTAACTAGTAACTAATCCTCCACAGATAGTATGTCTCAAACATACTTCTCTTAGTATACTAGAAGTTAGTATTCATCAGGATAGTGTACGTACTAACTAGTAACTAATCCTCCACAGATAGTATGTCTCAAACATACTTCTCTTAGTATACTAGAAGTTAGTATCATCAGGATAGTGTACGTACTAACTAGTAACTAATCCTCCACAGATAGTATGTCTCAAACATACTTCTCTTAGTATACTAGAAGTTAGTATTCATCAGGATAGTGTACGTACTAACTAGTAACTAATCCTCCACAGATAGTATGTCTCAAACATACTTCTCTTAGTATACTAGAAGTTAGTATCATCAGGATAGTGTACGTACTAACTAGTAACTAATCCTCCACAGATAGTATGTCTCAAACATACTTCTCTGAGTATACTAGAAGTTAGTATCATCAGGATAGTGTACGTACTAACTAGTAACTAATCCTCCACAGATAGTTTGTCTCAAATCAAACTCTGCTGCTACACACTAACAGGAAATGACGCGACAGCTTCTTCTTCTACTACTATAACGATGTTTCAACCAGCTGTAGGAACACTAGCGCCACCTGCTGGCAGCACGTTTTGCAAGTTTGGAAGAAGAAATAAAGTCAAAATATTAGAAAGGAAATATTCGTGAGATATTTACGCTGGTATCAGCACCGAAGACGTGTTTATCCTACTACTGTTGACGGCTTAAAATGCACCTGTATATGAATATATATATATATATATATGTATATATATATATATATATATATATATGACGTACCTTCTGTTTACAACATCACCTTAAGATGGCAGCCGTTTAGGGTAGATAGTGTCCATCGCACCATACTCATTTTTGGCGCACTGAATTTGGCATACTAAGAATTGAGACGCACTTACGCACTAAAGACACTAACTCTGAGTACGCGAGTGTGCGACGTGAGACGCAGCACCGGTGTGGTTCCCGGCTGTGGTGAAGGGAAGTAGGTCACCTTTAAATGCCTTACATCAGGTTTCATTTGCTCGCTTCACATGTGTGTGCGATTCACTCTTACAACACCTACCCTTCTTTTTTTCTGGGTCACGCAGACAAAACCTGTTGAATAATCGTCCTGCGGATGATTGAAGTCACACCGACATGATTTTTATTAATCACTCGCTCGCTTCAGACCAGTTGTTTTGGTGGAGGATGTTTTCCCGCTCGTACCTTGAACTAGATTCTTTGTGATCGATAATTGCCTTCTTGTGTAAGTTCTTACTTTGTGACGCTGCTCTCGAACCGAGGTCAGAGATTCTGCATCGGATTGGCAGAAAAGAAGGAAACTCAAAAGAACACCTTCGTTATCATTCATCCTTCTTTTGTTTCACCTTCTTTATTCTTTCAACTCCTACTGGCACCATGTTTAATATACACTTGTTTCAACTTTGTGGATCATAAACACTGTTTTTTCTATTATTATAATTCATGTTTGTTGGTTTTATGTTTGTTTTTTTCCCATCTTTATTTTGCATTTATTTATATTCCTGTAGTCGTTTAAGTTTGTCAGTTTCTAATATGAATTCTGAGATGGTTTAATATTTAGTTTGGGACTAGATTTGACTTGTTTTTATCATTTTTATTGTGGCTTTTTATGATGAAAATCTACAAACTATAAATACTTTATTATTCCAATAAGGATATATTTGTCGAGTACTTGACTTGCAGGATTTACAGAACACATGACGAACTCGTAACTGCTTTTATTGCTTTATTACTGCTAACCATTTAAGAATTATGGTTAAAAAAAAATAAAACATCGGCCAAAAAAAAAAAAAAAGCATTTAATACAGTATCTTGAAAAGAAAATATCAGGATATATCGCTGTATTGATATTTTCAAATGTATATAAAGTTTTTAGAATATAACCTAAGACACGTTTTGCTCAGATCTCTTAGTTAAAACACAGTTAAATGGTAACATAATTTGAAATATGACATAATTATCAATTTAAGTAAGTAAGTAAGTAATATTTATTTATATAGCGCTTTTCCAGACCAGGGTCTCAAAGCGCTTAGACAATCAAAACAATACTCAAAAAAGTACATACTTTAAAGATCAAGATAATACTGAGAACAACACAGGAGTTCGAGAAATTCAAGGAAAAGCCTGAACAAATAGAAACGTTTTAACTCGATCACACAAGTGGCCAAAAAACTGTCTTTTACAGCAAGTATAAGTCAGTGAACAGTATCGTCTTTTGTCTCCATCTGACCTAAATATCTCCAATTAAAATGTCTGTCCTTCAATTAGTTTGATTGTTATCATAAGTCTCTGTTTAATTGTTGACATCGTTGATCTAATAGTTTTCTTGGCTTAAAGTTCAACTAATGTGTTGATCGAAGTGTGTCTTAAATATCTGTTGAACTCTATTGAATATCAGTGTGTGTTTCTACAAAACTCTCTTTTCATTGAGATGAATGTTCATGTTTAGCCTGACTATGACTTTTATCTCATCGTGCTCCGCTCAGAGTCTCTGATGGACGACTCTGGTCTGAGTTCATCGAAGGAGCTCGATCGCTCAGGACAAGTTTGCAGATGACTCGGCTTCACCTATTAGCTCCTGGAGAGTAAAATGTTGTCACAGCATCATCTAGAGTTTATAATCCATGCGTTTGTTTCTTCTCGTCTGGATTATTGTAACAGTTTATTTTCATGTCTTAACAAGAAGGATCGTCTCGTCTGCAGTTCATACAAGCAAGCGAGAATTTTGAGCCGCTCTAGTAGAAGAACTCACATTTCTCCTTCAAACTTCTTTCAGGATCATTTTAAAATTCTGGTTCTTACTTTCAGATCTTTTCTTGGTCAGACCTTCCATGTTTGATGATCTACTGACTCCTTCAAGAAACATGTGTGTTTGATGATCTACTGACTCCTTCAAGAAACATCTGTGTTTGATGATCTACTGACTCCTTCAAGAAACATCTGTGTTTGATGATCTACTGACTCCTTCAAGAAACATGTGTGTTTGATGATCTACTGACTCCTTCAAGAAACATCTGTGTTTGATGATCTACTGACTCCTTCAAGAAACATCTGTGTTTGATGATCTACTGACTCCTTCAAGAAACATGTGTGTTTGATGATCTACTGACTCCTTCAAGAAACATCTGTGTTTGATGATCTACTGACTCCTTCAAGAAACATGTGTGTTTGATGATCTACTGACTCCTTCAAGAAACATCTGTGTTTGATGATCTACTGACTCCTTCAAGAAACATCTGTGTTTGATGATCTACTGACTCCTTCAAGAAACATGTGTGTTTGATGATCTACTGACTCCTTCAAGAAACATCTGTGTTTGATGATCTACTGACTCCTTCAAGAAACATCTGTGTTTGATGATCTACTGACTCCTTCAAGAAACATCAGTGTTTGATGATCTACTGACTCCTTCAAGAAACATCTGTGTTTGATGATCTACTGACTCCTTCAAGAAACATCTGTGTTTGATGATCTACTGACTCCTTCAAGAAACATGTGTGTTTGATGATCTACTGACTCCTTCAAGAAACATCTCAAGACACTTTAATTACTTCAGGCTTTTCCTTGATCCTCTGAGACTCCTGTGTTTGTCTCGGTGTTGTTCTAACTTTTTAAAGTATATCTTTTATTGAGTATTGTTTTGATTGCTTAAGCGCTTTGTGACCCTGGTCTCCAAACATGACTCACTCACTCTCACGGCTTCTATGGTCTTCGTCTCCCGCGGAGAAGAGCCGAGTGGTTGATCTCTAATGGAGCATCAGAGACGGATCTGCATGATGTTGCCTCAGACCAGCCGCACAGATGTCGACACGCTCCATTATCTGGACTCAGAAACGCCACGTTTGAGCGCGAAGCGTCGGGCGACTCATCCTATGCCGGTTTTATTTCGGCACTTCCTCCCACACTGTACTCGCGGCTCAGACACGAAGGCGATAGAAAGCAGTTCTTATTAAATCACTGGTGTAGGTGGACGCAGGTTCAAAACCCTCGCTCGCTATTTTGCGACGAGAAGCGTCGGGAGGACGAATGTGGGTCGAGGCGAGACACGTAACGGAGGCGGCGAGCCCATCATCTGGACTCGCTGCAGCCGGACCGGGTTGCCGGGGAAACAGAAGCCGCTTGTGTGGAACAATGACACACGTGAAGTTACGTGAGTCGCGTGTCTCCGCGGCTACTGTCGAGAACCCTGGACCAATCCCGTGGTCCCGCTCCGATCCGGTCCAGGTTTGAAGTCGTCTGTTGCCAGGCAACCAGAACGCTTGACTCGGTTCTCTCCTTAAGTAGGTAAAAAAAAAACGTAGTCATGTGACCCTACCTTGACATACCTTAACTAATTCATTTGAGAATAAATAAATACAATTTATTAATGCATTCATATCAATATATATATATGCATATATAATTAAATTATATATGCATATATATATCATTTTTGTAATCTAAAAGCTTGATTCCTGAACTGAAACGTATGTTATGTTTACTATTAAAACTCAACATTGAATATTTCTAAATTACAAGCATATAAATACAAAAATTCAAGAACAAGTCAAAGTGTATGAATCCGACTTTAAGATTAAATATCAGTGGATATCAGGCGACATAAAAGGGATCGGCTTCGGGTCTCCGAAGTTGCGGGTTCGAATCCCAGCTCAGGATAAGATTGCGTTGTTGTGTCCCTGACCAAGACAAATACCATCGCTGCGTCGCGGCCTACTGCCATCATCCATTTTTTCACTTGGTTTGTGTTGGGACTGTTTCAAAACTTGGTTTACGAGGTTGATCTTTAGTTTCATGTTCAGTGTTTAGGCTTTTGTGGAGGAGTCCCTGGAAAGGTTGCTGGACTCACTTGTCAAACAAGATCGCAATGTTTAGCTTTTCTAAAATACACTTCAAACTGTAGCCTGATTGGTTTAACTTCGCCTCATAAATATTCCTGGCAGAGCAGGGAGTCCAAAGAGCAGGGAATTTTCACTGAACCGAAAAGCAGATAAAAAGTGTGTCAGTTTACGCAAGAAAGCCACTGTGAAGGAGGTCGATCGATGGAGGTCACACATGAGGAAGTAACACCTTCAACGTCGCTTCTCTCCACAACACCTCGAGCGAAGTCCGACTCTCTCGGGGTTTTCGTGGCCAAAGTCCAGGCGAGCAGGACCGGATTAATCAGATTAGAGTTCCGTCTTCAAACCTTCACCAGGAAGTCCAGTACCTGCGATGGTGACGACAAGAGATTAATCTAATCCAACATCTACTGCTGGACCACAAGTAGTACGGGCTGTCCTGGCTGAACGTGGTGAGGTTTCAGAAATACATCGAGGGTTACGTGTCCTTCAGGACTTCACCACGACTGGTCTAAACACCTTCAGCAGTCCTTCCATGAAACCGGTGCCTTTTGGCTCTTTTCTATTTCGCCAGCTTTCTTAAATGTGTCTGAAATACAATATATTTCTGTCTAAATAAAAAAAAAAGTCATTTATACCAAGAAGAAGGACAGTTTCTCCACATAGGTCATCGATATTTTCTTTGAAAATCATGTTTTTCTTTAACACAATTTCATAAATCAAATCTTGACTTTTTTCAAAATAAAAGCTTTATTTTGTGTGACAAAAACAATCATTTATGCTCATCGTAAACCTTTTCCCAGCGCCTTCTATTTTCTCCTTTATTTTCTTCACAGAACGCTTGAGTAACGGTGTAATGTTCATGGAGGAAATGTTCCGATAAAATTGGTAAAATAATATTCGTATAGATTTACTCATTTACAAGTTGTTGTTTTTTTGTTTTTTTTTACTGAAACAAGCCAAGAGTTAAATGCTAATGTTTCAGCGAAAATACCATCTTTTTTTAAAAGCAAACAAACGTTAAAGACAGTGATCAAGGGAAAAGTATATATATTTTCTTTCTGTGCGGCCCTGTAATGGATACCTCACGGACCAGTACCAGTCCCCGGATCAGGGGTTGGGAACCACTGCATTAAAAAAAAAAAAGTTCGTTTTTTTTGTTTTTTTTTTTGTTTAAACTAACATCCTAATGTGTCAAGAGTCAGAGGCTAATATTATTTCAGAGAAAATACCACTTTTTTTCTGAACAAAAACAACTTTCACACAATAATAATCAAGAGAAAAGAAATAAATAAAAAAAACGTGCGACCCGGTAACACCTCGCGTTACCTTCTGTTTCAAAGACACTGTTTCTTTAAGCAACGTCGCTTAAGCCCTCGCAGGAGCCAAGGTCTCAAGCACGCACACAATGTGACGTAGAAAGATTATTTTGGTCACACTAATGTCCTCACAACGACTCGGCGGCTTCGAGGAAATCGACAAACTGGAACCGGTTTTCACGGAACGACCAGAACGATCCGGGAACTTCATCACAAGCTCACACTGTTTTCACGCTTTTTTCTCCGAGATCTGGAGCGTGTTCTGGAGACGACCCGGTCCAGAACCTGAGACCATTAGTGTCAGCGTGAGTCATTCGGCTCGACGGCAGGGTGGCGAGCGTCCAAAGAGCTTCCGTGACAACACCAGACGCCCCCCCCCCCCCCCCCCCCCACACACACACACACACACACACACACACACACACACACACACTTACAACTGCATCCTGCTGCTGAGACGCCGGGCTCGGTTCTGCCAACTTGGACCGGTCTCGGGCGGCAGCTGGTGTTTCTGGATAAACCCGTAAACACGAGCATGGCTCCGGCGAACAGGGTGTCGAGGCTCCCGGTGGGTCCAGAGTTGTCGTCAACACGGGTGTGTGTGTTGTGAGTCTGTAGGACTTGAAGTCACTGTCAAGGTTCAGATGATCTTCAGTCGTTGAAACATGTCAACCTGCTGTAATACAAGTATATTTACTTCCAGGGTTTTTTAATTGATCAGTACTTGAAATGTTGAGTAACAAATAAGCTATACTCCGAGTCAATACGATATACAGTGATAGTGTAGTAACAAGTATATATGTGTAATATTGTCCAGTACTTGACTCTGGTGTTGTGATAGTGTAGTAACAAGTATATATGTGTAGTATTGTCCAGTACTTGACTCTGGTGTTGTGATAGTGTAGTAACAAGTATATATGTGTAGTATTGTCCAGTACTTGACTCTGGTGTTGTGATAGTGTAGTAACAAGTATATATGTGTAGTATTGTCCAGTACTTGACTCTGGTGTTGTGATGGTGTAGTAACAAGTATATATGTGTAGTATTGTCCAGTACTTGACTCTGGTGTTGTGATAGTGTAGTAACAAGTATATATGTGTATTATTGTCCAGTACTTGACTCTGGTGTTGTGATAATGTAGTAACAAGTATATATGTGTAGTATTGTCCAGTACTTGACTCTGGTGTTGTGATAGTGTAGTAACAAGTATATATGTGTAGTATTGTCCAGTACTTGACTCTGGTGTTGTGATAGTGTAGTAACAAGTATATATGTGTAGTATTGTCCAGTACTTGACTCTGGTGTTGTGATAGTTTAGTAACAAGTATGTATGTGTAGTATTGTCCAGTACTTGACTCTGGTGTTGTGATAGTTTAGTAACAAGTATATATGTGTAGTATTGTCCAGTATTTGACTCTGGTGTTGTGATAGTTTAGTAACAAGGATATATGGGTAGTATTGTCCAGTACTTGACTCTGGTGTTGTGATAGTTTAGTAACAAGTATGTATGTGTAGTATTGTCCAGTACTTGACTCTGGTGTTGTGATAGTTTAGTAACAAGTATATATGTGTAGTATTGTCCAGTATTTGACTCTGGTGTTGTGATAGTTTAGTAACAAGGATATATGTGTAGTATTGTCCAGTACTTGACTCTGGTGTTGTGATAGTTTAGTAACAAGGATATATGTGTAGTATTGTCCAGTACTTGACTCTGGTGTTGTGATAGTTTAGTAACAAGTATGTATGTGTAGTATTGTCCAGTACTTGACTCTGGTGTTGTGATAGCGTAGTAACAAGTATATATTTGTAGTATTGTCCAGTACTTGACTCTGGTGTTGTGATAGTGTAGTAACAAGTATATATGTGTAGTATTGTCCAGTACTTGACTCTGGTGTTGTGATAGTGTAGTAACAAGTATATATGTGTAGTATTGTCCAGTACTTGACTCTGGTGTTGTGATAGTGTAGTAACAAGTATATATGTGTAGTATTGTCCAGTACTTGACTCTGGTGTTGTGATAGTTTGGAAAAAGTATGTATGTGTAGTATTGTCCAGTACTTGACTCTGGTGTTGTGATAGTGTAGTAACAAGTATATATTTGTAGTATTGTCCAGTACTTGACTCTGGTGTTGTGATAGTGTAGTAACAAGTATATATGTGTAGTATTGTCCAGTACTTGACTCTGGTGTTGTGATAGTGTAGTAACAAGTATATATGTGTAGTATTGTCCAGTACTTGACTCTGGTGTTTTGATAGTGTAGTAACAAGTATATATGTGTAGTATTGTCCAGTACTTGACTCTGGTGTTATGATAGTGTAGTAACAAGTATATATGTGTATTATTGTCCAGTACTTGACTCTGGTGTTATGATAGTGTAGTAACAAGTATATATTTGTAGTATTGTCCAGTACTTGACTCTGGTGTTGTGATAGTGTACTAACAAGGATATATGTGTAGTATTGTCCAGTACTTGACTCTGGTGTTGTAGTATTTACAGACCACATGACTCTTGATGAAGTCGTAACTACTTTCATTTGTTTTCAAACCAAAATATGTCCAAACATCAGCTTTAAAAGCTGCTGGAGTCGCTGTATCCTCTCGTCCTCAGTCATCATTGTATCCTCTAGTCCTCAGTCATCGCCTTGATTTGCGATTTCATTGTTCCTTCAGGCGGTCGAACGAGTGCTGCCATCTAGAGTTCGACAGTTGATGAAAACGCTTTGAATATTTTTTAGTTATAAGTTTAAAAATGATTTTATTTTACACAAACTTAACTGAACTATAAGTCATGAAGTCACAATGGAAAGAAAAATTCAATTGAAAAATGTATAAGATCAATACAGTGCTGTCAAATATTGATATTGAGTATTGTGTCAATAAATATATCACTATTGATATTTTTCAACACTCATAGTAATAATAATATTATGGGGAAAAATGAAATGATATTTTAACATTTTTTCATCCAGACCTGGGTCTGCCCCGGGGTCTCCTCCCAAGGTGTCATATTTGTCATCTTCTGTGATTCCATCGTCCATGAAAATGAACAATTATCGAGGATAGTATTAGTATTGATGATAGTATTGATAGTATTTCAAATTAAATCTAACCTTTTTTCATTCATGTCAGCAACAGGTCATTTTAGAAAAATCCTATTTAAGTTGTTGTCATTATTATTGTATTTTTTCATGGTCACATTCCAACAAATGTAAACACCATGAAGTTATTGTTGTGTCTGTGATACAAATGACATAACGCTAGCTTACGTAAGCAGCTAGCGTTAGCCTGCGGCGGTATCCCGAAAACACCCGTCGCCCAAACAAACAAACAAACATGGATGCCGGGAGTCCGTCTGGACGGTTCCTGTGTCAGGACCGGCGGTCGTGTGACCCGTCGGAAGGACCAGGAACCGGTCCGTGAAGCGTCAGAACCGGAGCTAATGAGGCTCCGCTGGGCGCCGGTGGTTCGCGCTCGGTGTCATGGAAAGATGAGGCGATCCTGCAGCCGAACACTCGGAACAGACGGAACGAGGAGCATGTGCCTGGAAACGTGTTCTTCCATGCTGCCGGCATGTGACCGCTGTGTGTGTGTGTGTGTGTGTGTGTGTGTGTGTGAGTGTGCGCTCGAGTGAGTGCAGTTTGTACAAACGTTCACAAAAATGAAGTCTTTGCTTCAATCCTTTTGTTCCGCACACGAGGAGGTGCTTCCACTACGAGAGCCTGGACTGATGTCAACACTTCGACGCTCCGAGTCTCTGCTGGACGACTGAGCTCCTCGTCTTCGATGCATCACTTGTTACTTGACTTACTTACTTCTTACTCTCGAACATCAACGGACGACTAACTCGCTTCGGTCTTCACTTCACTCTGCTCTTGAATTACTTGTAGTTTTCCAACATTACGATGGTTTATTTTCTCACTTATTCCTGTGGAGAATCTTCTCAAGCATTGGTTTCACCTCCAGATCCATCGGTGAGATCAATACGGTAATCAATCAAATCAAATCAATACAGAGCAAAACATCCTGGTTGGTCAAGAACTCTTTCTATTGGTCTGCTGTCCTGATAATGAATATTTGTAAACTAAATGTAATGTATTTTTTTCTATATACATATATATGTCAGAGTACAGATTGGAATCCAGTAGGATCTGGAATCTTTAACTAAATCTGTAACTAAAGGATATCTTTGTATCCTTTGTCTTTGTTGTTTTTCTTTGATCTATGTTCTTTGGTTTTATCTTCAGACTTAGATTGTATCATCTTGTTCTTCCTCTTTATGTTCTTCTTCTTATTTTATTTTGATTAATTTTTTAATTTTTTATGAAAAACTGCAGTATTTTCTGTGGCTATTGGAAAAAAACAATTTCCCGAAGGAGACCTACTGAGGGTTCAATAAAGTTTTACCTTACCTTACCTTACCTTACTTTACTAGTACACATGGTTATTCTAGCAGGACAACCTCCAATTCTAACAGGAGAAATTTGGATAAAACTGTAACCCATATAAATATTAAGATCCCAGCTCAGTAGCTAGTACTAGTTGGTTTCCTACTGGATTCCAATCTTTACTGTGACATATTTATATATATATATATATATATATATATTTATTTATATATGTGGCCTCACAGCAAGATGCCAGTTCGCTTCCAGGTCGTGAGCCAACCTGGTCCTTTCTGTGTGAGTCTGTTTTCTCCCCGTGTTGTGTGGGTTTACTCCGGACACTCCGGTTTCCTCCCACAGTCCAGAAACATACAGAGGTTGATTGAAAACTTTGGGGAAATTGTCCGTAGGTATGAGTGTGTGTGTGAATGGTTGTCTGTCTTTGTGTGTCCTGAGACAGACTGGCGTCCTGTCCAGGGTGTCCCCTGCCTCTCGCCCTATGATACTGGGATGGACTCCAGTCTCCCCGCGACCCCCATAAAGGATAAAGCGACACAGAAAACGAGTTAATGTTATATATGTCTATTAAATATTAATTGTTTACTATTTTTGCCATTTATAGTGATGTATTTTATTAACATCTTTTAATTAATTCACATTATTATTTCATTTCTATATTTTATTACTTTTATTTTTAAATGTTTTGGCGGCGGTGGTCGTTTCGGTCCTTTGCAGCTAAAGGGAACTGAGGTCAAGAGGATACAGTCGACTTTCAAAGCTGACATTTGGGCATATTTTGCCTTCATAAATTTGCTCAAAATGGAGCGGAACAATTTACAAGATTGATACGAAAATTCAGTTTCTTCTTTTCTTGTTTACTTTTAAAAACGTATCATGTTTACGTCTCATCACTTCTTTTTTTTTATAATTAATTCACATTATTATTTAATTTCTATATTTTATTACTTTTATTTTAAATTGATTTGGCTACAAATGGACTATTAAAGAAGTAATTCCATTTTAATGTTGTTTTTTTAGGTCCATCTGGATTCAGGAAAGTTTTGAAGGTTTCATTCTTACCTGTGTATCCACTTGTTGCCCCGATCCCAACGGAAAAAAAAATAATTTGACTTTATGAAACTTTGAAACACTAAAATGAATAAATACCTGTAGGTCAGGGTGGATCAAACAATAACGATCAGTAAATATTATTGACAACTTGTTATTCAACTTTTTCTTAAAATGTTCCCCTCGTGGAACGAAACTTAATGAAATGTTATTCAGACGTAGAATATAAACTGATATCTAATCTCGGAGCGAGCAGGAGTTCAGGTGTGATGGTCGTCAGGTTACATAAGGTTTGTTCGTATCGTTGCTGGATTCACTCCATGTTTTGACTCACACTCGTCCAGAAATACTCCTGTCGCCGTGTAGGTGTAGTTGCTGCAGCGAGGCGTGGGTGGCGCCGGAGCGCAGCCCGGCGAGGACGAGCAGTGACTCCCAAACAACGCTCGTGTTATCCAGCGAGTGTTGATCGTGATCCTGCAGCGTCGCACGAGCAGCGACTCCCATCCATCCGGTCCCTGAACCGGCTTTTTGACGCAACACGGCTGACCCCGGGGTCGGAGGTCAAGGGTCGTAGAAGCATCTTTTTTATATTTTTACGTCTTCTTACATTTTGTCGGAGATTATTTTCCTCTTGTTTTAACAAGAGGTTGATTTGAGAACCTGTCGTAGGTATGAGTGTGTGTGTGAATGGTTGTGTGTCTTTGTGTGTCCTGCTGTCCAGGGTGTCCCCGCCCGTCTTCCAATAACAACAATTCAAAAGCAATGTATCGATTTTTATTTTGTATTCATTTTTGGCTCATAAGTCAAACTATTATTTGATTTATTTATATGAAATTAAATGTAAATTTAAATAATTATTAAGTATTTATTTATTTAGAATAAACATGTAAATATATACAGTGTTTGTTCATTTTGGTGTGGGTTGAAATTTCCGCCGCTAGATGGCGGCGGTTCATTTCCATCCTCTGCAGCTAAAGGGAACTGAGGTCAAGAGGATACAGTCGACTTTCAAAGCTGTCATTTGGGCATATTTTTCCTTCATAAATTTGCTCAAAATGGAGCAGAACAATTTACAAGATTGATACGAAAATTCAGTTTCTTCTTTTCTTGTTTACTTCTAAAAACGTATCATGTTTACGTCTCGTCACTTCTTTTTTTTTTTCACTTCCCTTTGAACTCGGTACGTCGACAGTTGCCGTGTTATTGAAACTACTACTAGTTATGTTAGGTTAGGTTAGGTTAAAATAATGACAAGAACAAAGAGAAATAAAGAGAAAGAACAAGATGATACGATCTAAGTCTAAAGATAAAGAACAAGATGATACGATCTAAGTCTAAAGATAAAGAACAAGATGATACGATCTAAGTCTAAAGATAAAGAACACAATGATACAATCTAAGTCTAAAGATAAAGAACAAGATGATACGATCTAAGTCTAAAGATAAAGAACAAGATGATACGATCTAAGTCTAAAGATAAAGAACAAGATGATACGATCTAAGTCTAAAGATAAAGAACAAGATGATACGATCTAAGTTTAAAGATAAAGAACAAGATGATACGATCTAAGTCTAAAGATAAAGAACAAGATGATACGATCTAAGTCTAAAGATAAAGAACAAGATCAAAGAAACATACCAAAGACAAAGGATACAAAGACTAACATAGAACAGAACATCCAGATACTTTCACTCCACTCCTGCCCCCATGGTTATGGTTTTATTATGAGTATTACTGCATATATACTAGATGCCATATAAAAATTAACTGCATGTACATTACGACTCTTTTCTTTCCTGAAATGTCAGATAGTTTCAAGTTGCTCTAGAAGTCTTTTGCTGACAATTTCATTTGAAATAAAAATGTAAAAAAAAATGTTTTTATTGTCTTTGGTTTTATTGTTGCGTTACGTCTCATTTATTATTGTATATTTGTATATTCCTGTGTACTTCCTGGTCTCCTCGTGTTGGACGGTGGTCCGGCGTCCGAGCGAGCGACCGGCCGACCGGTGTGATCCGGTCGCGTCCTTCTCATGATGTTACGCAAGAGCAGCGGGCAGTTGAGGATTCGGGATCATTCCAGCAGCAGGATTACAGCGTCCACTCTGCTGGATTAATCTGCTGTAAGTCATTCTCATCCTCTCCTGGGAACGAGGGAACAACCTGAGTCAGGCTTTCATTGGCTGTTGAAGAGTCATGATGCTGCTGTACTATATTCATTTTTAATAAACATCTTAAAAATCTAGAAAATATAAAAGCCATATATGATTATATTACATTCTACATAAATCTGGACATAAGATCAATGATTTTGTCGAAGGTTCTAAACAGAAACTAAACATGGAAACAGTTATTTCTAGTTATTTCTCAGAGCAGCAATGGCTCCATAGTGTCCTTGTGTTGTTGTGGACAATACTACACACATATACTTGTTACTACACTATCACAACACCAGAGTCAAGTACTGGACAATACTACACATATACTTGTTACTGCACTATCACAACACCAGAGTCAAGTACTGGACAATACTACACATATATACTTGTTACTACACTATCACAACACCAGAGTCAAGTACTGGACACTACTACACATATATACTTGTTACTACAGTATCACAACACCAGAGTCAAGTACTGGACAATACTACACATATATACTTGTTACTACACTATCACAACACCAGAGTCAAGTACTGGACAATACTACACATATATACTTGTTACTACAGTATCACAACACCAGAGTCAAGTACTGGACAATACTACACATATATACTTGTTACTACAGTATCACAACACCAGAGTCAAGTACTGGACAATACTACACATATATACTTGTTACTACAGTATCACAACACCAGAGTCAAGTACTGGACAATACTACACATATACTTGTTACTACACTATCACAACACCAGAGTCAAGTACTGGACAATACTACACATATACTTGTTACTGCACTATCACAACACCAGAGTCAAGTACTGGACAATACTACACATATATACTTGTTACTACACTATCACAACACCAGAGTCAAGTACTGGACAATACTACACATATATACTTGTTACTACACTATCACAACACCAGAGTCAAGTACTGGACAATACTACACATATATACTTGTTACTACAGTATCACAACACCAGAGTCAAGTACTCAACAATACTACACATATATACTTGTTACTACACTATCACAACACCAGAGTCAAGTACTCAACAATACTACACATATATACTTGTTACTACACTATCACAACACCAGAGTCAAGTACTGGACAATACTACACATATATACTTGTTACTACACTATCACAACACCAGAGTCAAGTACTGGACAATACTACACATATATACTTGTTACTACACTATCACAACACCAGAGTCAAGTACTGGACAATACTACACATATATACTTGTTACTACACTATCAAAACACCAGAGTCAAGTACTGGACAATACTACACATATATACTTGTTACTACAGTATCACAACACCAGAGTCAAGTACTCAACAATACTACACATATATACTTGTTACTACACTATCACAACACCAGAGTCAAGTACTGGACAATACTACACATATTTACTTGTTACTACACTATCAAAACACCAGAGTCAAGTACTGGACAATACTACACATATATACTTGTTACTACACTATCACAACACCAGAGTCAAGTACTGGACAATACTACACATATATACTTGTTACTACACTATCACAACACCAGAGTCAAGTACTGGACAATACTACACATATATACTTGTTACTACAGTATCACAACACCAGAGTCAAGTACTCAACAATACTACACATATATACTTGTTACTACACTATCACAACACCAGAGTCAAGTACTGGACAATACTACACATATATACTTGTTACTACACTATCAAAACACCAGAGTCAAGTACTCAACAATACTACACATATATACTTGTTACTACACTATCACAACACCAGAGTCAAGTACTGGACAATACTACACATATATACTTGTTACTACACTATCACAACACCAGAGTCAAGTACTGGACAATACTACACATATATACTTGTTACTACACTATCACAACACCAGAGTCAAGTACTGGACAATACTACACATATATACTTGTTACTACACTATCACAACACCAGAGTCAAGTACTCAACAATACTACACGTATATACTTGTTACTACACTATCAGAACACCAGAGTCAAGTACTGGACAATACTACACATATATACTTGTTACTACACTATCACAACACCAGAGTCAAGTACTGGACAATACTACACATATATACTTGTTACTACACTATCACAACACCAGAGTCAAGTACTGGACAATACTACACATATATACTTGTTACTACACTATCACAACACCAGAGTCAAGTACTGGACAATACTACACATATATACTTGTTACTACACTATCATAACACCAGAGTCAAGTACTGGACAATACTACACATATATACTTGTTACTACACTATCATAACACCAGAGTCAAGTACTGGACAATACTACACATATATACTTGTTACTACACTATCACAACACCAGAGTCAAGTACTGGACAATACTACACATATATACTTGTTACTACACTATCACAACACCAGAGTCAAGTACTGGACAATACTACACATATATACTTGTTACTACACTATCACAACACCAGAGTCAAGTTGTTTTTATTTGTAAAAAATAAACTATATTCATTTTTAATAAACATCTTAAAAATCTATAAAATATAAAAGCCATATATGATTATATTACATTCTACATAAATCTGGACATAAGATCAATGATTTTGTTGAAGGTTCTAAACAGAAACTAAACATGGAAACAGTTATTTCTAGTTATTTCTCAGAGCAGCAACATGGTGTTGTCGCACATGTTGTTGTTTGTCCCTGAAAACAAGAAGTACTTCCCTCCCCGACACCCTAGTGCTCGGGCGGAGCCCTGAACTTACAGCTTCCTGGAGAGAAAGGCGTGAACCCTGATCCTCGAGAGCCTCCTGTGCGAGTCTTAGACCCTCCCAGGACCAGGATCCCGAGCCGTGACTCAGCAGCGACCCTAGAAAGCATATGTTTCCATGAGGAAGGTAGAGTTCCAGGACGAGCCTCCCCATTGGTGGAAAGTAGGTCAAGTTCACGTCACGCTGCTCGTCGGTTGAACATTGACAGCAGAAGGAACGCAGGCTGAAGTTTCCAGAGTGTGAGTAAGATGTGGGTCTGAGGAGTAAGATGTGTGTTAGTGGAACCACACGCACCGTCATGTGACCTGGTTTTCGTGTCTCCGTCTCAAGGCCTGAGACCAGAACCCCCTCCATGCCTCGACCTTCTCTCGCTCAGGTCACATCCTCGACCCCCCCGCCCTGCACCGTCCTTTTAAAGGTCATCTTGACCTCAGGATACAAAAGCACACGTCCTCACTTCTGATGGTCAAACTTTTGCCTCTCGGGGGGCTTGAGGACCTCCTGGACCTGAGATCGTTCTGGCTCTCGGTTAAGAAGGTTCAAGTCCAGTTGTCCAGTTACTGTATTCGACAGCATTTTATCTCATTTTTAGATTTCGAATAATACTTTTTTTTATGGTTTAATGTTCGACAAAGTGTGTTTAGAGTAAAATTATGCTTTTTTTCATGTAAATATCACTGCATTTGTTAGTTTTTGTGTACTGATTAAATCTTTGTTTGCTAGATGGCAGCAATCATTACGTCCTATACAGTTAAAGGAATAACCAGCGATGACTGAGAACAAGAGGATACGGTGGCTTTCAAAGCTGATGTTTGGACATGTTTTGGTTTGAAAACAAATGAAAGCAGTGATGACTGAGGACGAGAGGATACAGTGAGTCCTGCAGCTTTTAAAGCTGATGTTTGGACATATTTTGGTTTGAAAAAACAAATGAAAGTAGTTAAGACTTCGTCAAGAGTCATGTGGTCTGTAAATACTACAACACCAGAGTCAGGTACTGGACAATACTACACATATATACTTGTTACTACACTATCACAACACCAGAGTCAAGTACTGGACAATACTACACATATATACTTGTTACTACACTATCACAACACCAGAGTCAGGTACTGGACAATACTACACATATATACTTGTTACTATACTATCACAACACCAGAGTCAGGTACTGAACAATACTACACATATATACTTGTTACTACACTATCACAACACCAGAGTCAGGTACTGGACAATACTACACATATATACTTGTTACTACACTATCACAACACCAGAGTCAGGTACTGGACAATACTACACATATATACTTGTTACTACACTATCACAACACCAGAGTCAGGTACTGAACAATACTACACATATATACTTGTTACTACACTATCACAACACCAGAGTCAGGTACTGGACAATACTACACATATATACTTGTTACTACACTATCACAACACCAGAGTCAGGTACTGAACAATACTACACATATATACTTGTTACTACACTATCACAACACCAGAGTCAAGTACTGGACAATACTACACATATATACTTGTTACTACACTATCACAACACCAGAGTCAAGTACTGGACAATACTACACATATATCCTTGTTACTACACTATCACAACACCAGAGTCAAGTACTGGACAATACTACACATATATACTTGTTACTACACTATCACAACACCAGAGTCAAGTACTGGACAATACTACACATATATACTTGTTACTACACTATCACAACACCAGAGTCAAGTACTCGACAATACTACACATGTATACTTGTCAATACAGTATCACTATATATCCAAATGTTTATTATATAGTTGTCCCTGTATCGTGATACGTAAATACATTTTTGTCTATAACTCTAAAAAGTAACAAATTCCTCCCAAAATAATCCCAACCTTTAGTCGACATGATGTTGAGTAGAAAAGTGTAATAATTATTCAACAAAGTTATATTTTCACCTGAACTGTAAGTACAACATAGTACTGGCAGTACTACTGTTATATGTTCTGCGTTGTAACACCTAGTACCACATATAAATAAAAAAATAAAAATAAACAAAAATATTACATTTTAATATAATTCTCGCGCATTAAAAGTCCTTGAACGCCGCATGTTCTTTCCGAGCTTCCCTGAACGCCCCCCTCTTGTGCTTTGACGTCACGGGCGTCCGTCTCCGCACATGGACGCCTCTCCCTCCTCCTCCTCCTCCTCCTCCTCCTCCTCCTCCTCCTCCTCTCCTCCTCCCTCAGCACCTCCTCCTCGTCCACAGACCCACAGCAGCTCAGACCTGCTCCTCCAGAGCCTCAGAACCGTGGATCTCCTGCGGGTCTCCAGCGTCTCGCGGCTCCTTTTTTCTACCAGCTGTTTGGTTTCCAGGGAGAACATCTGAAGGTCCTTCTCGTGACCCCAGAGCAGAACCATGGCCAGACCTCTCCTGATGAATCCAACTTTCATGCCGCCGACCCACGGCGTCCTCAAGTCCCTGCTGGAGAACCCGCTCAAGCTGCCCTTCCGCCACGATGAAGGTACTTGTTGTTGTCAGTAGATCCTCGAATGAACGTCCAACTGTAACCAGATCCTAACCAACTAAACCTAAACTAACCCTCGCGTTATTTCAACAAGATTAACATTGTTTTTGTTGTTTTTTGCTTCGTTCTACTTCGTGCGTGTTCCGCCCTCTAACGGGCTCCACTGGTCGCTGCTCCAGCTTCCGCACCTGAGGTCGAACTTTCACCTCCTGTCCCCCCTCCAGGGTCGCTGTTCTTTTATCTCTTGAGCACCTGTGACCTCCACCCGCCGCGGGGGGTCACTGGATCTCAGAGAGTCCGGAACGACGGGCGCCACAAGGAAGTGCCAGAGTCACAGGACTCACTGTGAACCCTGAACCGGCAACTGTGTCTAGTGTGTGACTAATGTCACGATAATACCATGTGGATTCTTAAAAAACACATTTTGAATTCAATATTTAAGAAGAAAAAATGTTGGTATTTGTCACTTAAAAACAAGTATATATAGTTTTTATTTCGAAGGTACAACGGGATCGAAGGTATATATACTTGTTTGTGAGTGTAAACCAGGAGACACGACCTCAGATGTTCTCTGCTGAGCCCTGGGGGTCACACGGGGCCGCAGAGAAAATGAAAGCGTCTCCTGGATAAGAAGCCCGTAGGGACGATGGTGATACCTTGAGGGACGCCACCTGCTTGTGTGTCGCACCATTGTTGATCAAACACACTTTGTGTTGTGAACCAAAGCACGAGTTGTTGATGTTTTGAACATCATTAAAGTGAGGTTCGTGTTCCTGTCGTGGAAGTCATGTTTCCAGGGAACCGAGCGTCAGACCCGATGGTTCTGATGATCTCGATGCTCGTCCAGACGTTCTATCAAGTTCTCTTCAGCTCAGGACTGACGACGACAGGAACCGAGTGACAGAAGCATTTTTGTGTCGTTGGGAAAATGTTTTACAAATGTGATGAATGCACAAGAAAACTGAAGAATTTACCAGTAAAACGCATTTTAGTTTTATCATTTTATTTTTATCATTTTATCTCATGTCGGCCACACATACATGTTGAAAAATGTACTTTGAATTGTGTGTTTTTATCACAACAAACATTGATTTCATTTAATTTTATTGACGTAACATCAAAGTGAAGGAGAATAAATATTGTGCCACAAAGTGCTTTAATTTCAGAATTATTGTTATTATTATTATATTTTAAATACATATAGTCACACTTCCATAAGAACAGGATAGTAATAACAATATTATAGAAGACTGAGTAATACAATGATTGGATTTAATTTTATTGACGTAACATCGAAGTAAAGAAAAATAAATATTGTGCCACAAAGTGCTTTAGTTTCAGAATTATTGTTATTATTATTATATTTTAAATAAACATAGTCACACTTCCATAAGAACAGGATAGTAATAACAATATTATAGAAGACTGAGTAATACAATGATTGGAGCAGAGATGGAACCCATTGATCCAGTGAAAATGTATAAATATAACATAAATCTCTATATATTGTACGTTTGTGTGAATCAGATGTTGAACTTCTCAGCTGAAAGTACATGATGGTGTTCAGTAACATGTTCCTCACGCCGGTCCTCCTCTCAGGCTTCAGCAAAGAGAAGGAGAAGGAGAAGAAGCTGGAGGACGAGAGCGGCGTCTCCAAACACCCTCAGTCGGCCTTCCTGGGCCCGACGCTCTGGGACAAGACGCTGCCCTACGACGTGGACAACTTCCAGCTGGAGTACATGGACCTGGAGGAGTTCCTGTCCGAGAACGGCATCCCCGCCAACACGGCCCAGCAGAGCGAGCCGGCGGAGCCGCCCGTGGCCCTGCAGCAGGGCCCCCCACACGGCCCCCCACAGGGCCCCCCACACGGCCCCCCACAGACCCCCGCCGCGCCCTCGGTGGTGGACCTGAGCAGCCGGGCCACCACCTCCGTGCAGACCGGCCTCTCGCAGCCCTGCATGCGCAGCCCCGGCAAAGCAGGTGCGACACCTGCACACGCTCGCACAACAGCTGTGTACACAACTGCAGCTACACACACGTGTCACACCACTGCAGGGTTACACAACCTTCACCTGTGCCGCTCACGATAACACAACAACAACAATATTCATGATAATAAACGTTAGCGTCACACACGTGAAACGTGTCGATAATCACGACGACAACAACAACACAAACAACAATGGCGTCACAATCGAAAGGTAAAGATAACACAAGTCACAACAAAGATATGAGTGAATATTGTAACGACAACAACAAAAATAGTGTCACATAAATGGTAATAATACAACAAAGATGGTAACAACAACAATTAAACAAAGACAGTGTCACAAATAAAAGAACAATAATAATAACACAAGTTACTACAACATCATTAACAAAGATGGTAACAACAACAATTACACAAAGACAGTGTCACAAATAAAAGAACAATAATAATAACACAAGTTACTACAACATCATTAACAAAGATGGTAACAACAACACAATATAGAAAATGGTGTCACAGATACAATAATGATAGCAAAAGTAACGACAACAATAACATAGTGTCACCGGTTTAAGAACAACAATAATAACACAAGTTACTACAACATCATTAACAAAGATGGTAACAACAACACAATATAAAAAATGGTGTCACAGATACGATAATAATGACAAAAGTACACAATAACATAGTGTCACCGGTAGAAGAACAATAACACAAGTGACAACAAATGCATTAACAAAGATGGTTACTAATACACAATATCAAGATTAATTAATATGGCAACAGCAACAACACAATATCAAAATATTAGTGTCAAAAATAACTTTCGATACTAACACAAGTCACAAAAAAGACGTAAAAACAATAACACAACGACGATACTAGTGTCACAAGTAAAAGAACAAAAACACAATTGAAAAAAAGACTAACAGCAAAAATACAAACAAACATGAGTAAAATAAAACTTAAAAAAACATGAACAAAATGGCAACAACACAATAACATAATAGTGTTGCAAATGAAAGAACAACAAGTGTACACAATAAAACGCTGACAACAGACGTGAAAAATGTCAATAATTACTACAACAATAACATGAGATGAAAGATGGTTACTACTACACAATATCAAAAATGGTGTCACAAATTCATTCATTACACAAGTAACAACAAAGACGATAATGAAGATGCAACAACAACACAAACGAAGTGTCACATAAACAACAAATACACAATGAAGACGGTAACAATAACATCGACATTAACAATAATAACACACAAGTAATGACAAAGAGATTCATGATTCACCATAACAACACAAACGTAGTGTCACACATGAAATGACAATAAAAACCAACACATGATGCAAATGGTAACGACAACAACACAATAACTTTGGGGACAATTTCTCTTCCTTGAACGTTCAGAGGAGTTTTGACTCGCCACTAACTTTAGACCCTCCAGTAGATTGACCTACTTTTTTTTTTAGACTCATTTGAGCGACGACAGGAAGTCGTCAGGAAACCGAAGCTCACTCGTGCGATAAAGTCGAAGCTGCTGCTGATAAATGTTGTCGAAGACGACAACGCTTTGAAGCGACGTCGTCCTGTTGAGACGTCGTTACGTGACCTTGTTGTTGTGGTTCTGGTTCTGAACACAGAGGTCCAGCTTTCAATGGTCATGAAAGTCCCGGGTTTACAGCCTCGGACTCGCAGTTCAAGGAGGCGCTCGGTTTGTGCCGAGTCATGCTTGTTTGTGTGCCGGTTGTCAAGGTGTGTAGTTGTGTTGTTGTTCGCCGAGGTTCGACAAACAGCACCAAGGTCGACGCAATCATGGCGGCGAACGCTCGCGGAACCAGAATCTCAAACAGAACCTTTAGAACCTTTGAAACGTGTGCGTGAACAGAAGTGTGTCTCTGAATTGTGAGGTTGTGTTTAACAAGTTGTTGGTTGTTGTGTAGTCGTGGTGTGAGGAGAGTAAAGTTTGACAAACAAGTTTTTCAGAAACAGAATCTGTTTGCGTAAAAGGAGCAGAAACTAAACGGCAACAAAATCATCGTTTAACGTTTTTTTTACACCATGTTAATGTTAAAAATATAAAGTTTTTCTTGTGTGTGTATACATATTTACATATATAAATACATTTTTTGGTAGATAAACCATTATTCCAATATGTAAACTCAAGGCCCGGGGGCCAAACGTGGCCCGCCTGGTCATTTCATGTGGCCCAAAATAAAGGTAGGCCGATTCACATGTCGAAAAATAGAGATGCCAGTTTTTAAGATAAGTTAAGGAACATGGATTATCAATGTAAGGGTAAAGCAGAAGGAAGCGTTTGGTTAAAGAAACATAAACACTGACATCATTGGGTCGATATATCAACACTCCGCCCGTGACCTTAAGTCGCCTAAAGATTTTGGAGTCTTTTCTCTGTCCGCACGTGTCACGGTCTGGTAGAACATGTTGTCAACACGAACCGTCAGTTGTGTTGTGCCAAAGGGAACCACGGCAGGAAGAAGGTGTCGTGGAACTGGAGGTTCTTTGTTTGTCGCGAGCAGGTCTCGAGGTCCGACCTGTGACGTTGTTGTTGTTGTTGTTGTTGTTGTTGTTGTTCTCTGTGGTGTCGCAGGTGCCGCTCGTGGGTGACACTTTGGACTGGATCTCACATGCGTACGCTTGAAAAACCGTGTGTTTTGATATTAGTGATGTCCTAACACACACACACACACTCACACACACACACACACACACACACACACACACACACACACACACACACACACACACGTACACACGTGAACAGGGGTTTCCTGCCGCGCGGAAGTACATGTGACTGACACATGCCGGCGCCGTGTGCGGCACTCAGCTGTGAGCTTGTTGTCACGGCATGGACCTCCCCCTCCTCACCTCCTCCTCCCCCTCCTCACCTCCTCCTCCCCCTCCTCCTCCTCTCCCTCCCTCCCTCGCTCCCTCCATCCCTCCCTCCCTCCCTCGCTCCGGCTGCACAGGCTGTTCCGTCCCAGGTCACATGGACTGGGTCGTGATGCCGTCACGTGCGAGCGGCGCGGCACAAAAGGACGCCTCGGCCTCCGTCGGCGGCGAGCGAGGATGACGTCTCGAGCTCACGCTGCGCGAGTGCGTTTGCGAGGCGAGAACACATGTCTGCTTTCATTATCACGTCGCCACGGCGACGAGACGCCGAACACGTTTCTCGCTTTTCAATTGACCTCCTGATGGTTTCGGTGATTGACGGAGGAAACATGTGAGATGAACACATGATGGACTCATTAACACAGAAGCGGATCAAACCTCCTGAACTATAAAGAATATTATTACGTTGTATTTTATATTTTCTATGTATTCAAACACCTCCTAATCCTATCGCAGCAAAGCCCTTTCAGTAGTTATCAGACAAAAACTATTATTTTTTGTAGACCCACTTAAAATACATTTTAGCCAACGTAAAAGATTGTGTCAAATCCCATAACTTAAATTACTCTTAAAATCTTGGTAAACTTTGTAGTATTACCCCGCGGGTTTCTGTACTATTACTCCGTGAATCTCTGTACTATTACTCTACGATTCTCTTTACTATAACTCCAAAGGTTTCTGTACTATTACTCCGTGAGTCTCTGTAGTATTACTCCGCGATTCTCGTAGTATTTCTCCATAGGTCTCTGTAGTATTACTCCGCGAGTCTCTGTAGTATTATTCCGCGAGTCTCTGTAGTATTACTCCACGATTCTCGTAGTATTACTCCGCAGGTCTCTGTAATATTACTCTGCGAGTCTCTGTAGTATTACTCCACGATTCTCATAGTATTTCTCCGTAGGTCTCTGTACTATTACCGCAAGTCTCTGTAGTATTACTCCACGATTCTCGTAGTATTACTCCGCAGGTCTCTGTAATATTACTCCGCGAGTCTCTGTAGTATTACTCCACGATTCTCTTAGTATTTCTCCGTAGGTCTCTGTACTATTACTCCGCAAGTCTCTGTAGTATTACTCCACGATTCTCGTAGTATTTCTCCGCAGGTCTTTGTACTTTTACGCTGCGATTCTTTGTCCGTGAGTCTCTGTAGTAATACTCAGTGATTCTTATAGTGTCGATTCTCTGCAGTATTACTTAGTGATTTTCGTAGTATTACTCCACGAGTCACCATAGTTACTCAGTGTAACAGTACGCCTCACAGAGTAATACTAGAAGCCACATTATATTTATTTTGTTTACAAACATTTTCAATCCTGTATTAGTACACTTATGTTTTTTGTTTCAAAATCTCAAAACTTTATCGACACCAGAGTCTCCCGTCTGACATGGACACCCCTAATTTATATATATTTTGTATAATATTACTAAACTAGATTCTTTAAATTTGAGTTAACATAAACAACACATTTTTGACAAACTTTACTTTGGTTTAATTATATTTTTTATTGTTGTTTTTCTTTTGTTGAAAAAAGTTTACTTTTTTTTACGTAGATTTCCAGTGAACCTGTATCATTCTATCATCGATCTTCTTTCAGTTATCGATAAACCCTTTTTTCCGTCTGTTTTCCTCGCCGCCCGGGAGAAGGTTCTGGCCTCTGGTCATGTGACCCGCCGCACAGGATCAGCCTGTTCTGGAGCCGAGAGTCATGTTCTTCTCAGATGACACTTTACGAGCCGCAGAACATGACGTCCACACGAGCTCAGACATTCCCCCGCCAGAGTGCGACGCAAACATGAAGTTCTTTCTTTAATGAACAGCTTTTTCCACACACACACCTGTTAATTCTTGGTGCGTCTGCTTAGAAGTGCATAGTAACCCCTGCAGGGGGCGATGGTGGCAGCAAATTAATTTTATTTTGTATTTAAATAAAGTTGAATCCAACATCTAGGAAGTGCGACAGGAAACAGGAAGTGAAAGCTAACCTGGTCAGCAGTGAATCAGAGACGAAGGTGTTGTTGTTCGAGTGGAAGATTCAATTTTGTGAGTCACAAACAACGCCTGTGATCTAATCACACAAAGAACACCATTATAACCACACCCTTCGTCGCTCGGTTCCACGAGAGAACGAGACGCTCCGTGACCCGCCGTGTGTCCTCGTTAAGAAAGAGCTGAGCCAGAAGCTTGTGGCGGTTGTTGATTGTTACGCGTTTGCCCTTTTGAGCCCCGAAGGAGGAAGAAGCCGCTCGCTAATCTCCGATCGCGCTCGCTTTTTTTTTTTTCTTTTCTGGGCCACGTCTTCAATCGGGTCCTCCGGTCCACCGGGGGGACGGCGTGATATTCTGATGAGGTCAAGGGTCGGCGAGCGGGCGTGCTGCTTTTAGCTTCGGCGTTTCAACGAACGCTAATTAGGATGAAAATGGTGGTCAAAGGCGATTAGTGCGGGCGAGGTATTTTCGGCTTCTAGCTGGCGTCTCCTCGGGGGCTTAAAGGATTTGTGTGCCTCGTGTTACTGCGATACTTGAGCGTCGTACGAACTTCTGCGGCTCAGAGGATATAGATCGCTAACAAACGTTCTCGCTACGCCTGCACACGTTACTATTACACGGATGTTAGCAACAACGGGAGGCTACATGGTAGCTCGCAAATGTCTAGCATGTTTGTTTCGCTAACAAGGCTCTATAACAACACGGTTGCCTTTTGCTAATATTAACCTTTCGATCACTTGGTAGGTTTTGTCGTAGCATTGTCGCTACGTCATTGACACTTTTAGCTACTTACTTAACTTGGAAACATCAAAAACTTAGCCAAAATAGCACCATTGCTACATCTGCACATTAGCTACATAAACACGTTAGCTAAACAACTTTAGCTACAAGTACAACTTCACTACGACATAAGATAATCTACAATAGTACCACTGCTACATCTGCACCTAAGATACGTAAACACCTTAGCTACACGACTTTAACAACAAGTAAGACTTGGCTACAAGTCTGAGCTTAATTAGCACCATAGCTACATCAGTACTTTAATTACATGAACGCCTAAGCTACATGACTTTAGCTACATTATAACCATTGCTACATCCGAACCAACCACATAAACAACCTAGCTACACAACTTCAGAATGTAGCCAAGCTGTACTATTAGCTAAACATTGCTACATTAGCACCATTGCTACATAAACACACTTGCACAAACACCAACATAACGTCGCAGCTAGCCAGCACTTTAGCTACACCAGCATAGCTGTATCAACTGAGCTACATTAGTATGGTAGCTACTGAACGTAAACACCTTAGCTTCACAAAGTAAGTAAGTAATTAATTTGTATTTGTATTTGTGCTTTTCCAGACCAGGGTCACAAAGCGCTTAAACAATCAAAACAATATTCAATAAAGTATATACTTTAAAGATCAAGATAAAACATCAAAGTAACGTTGTAGCTAGCCAGCACTTTAGCTACACCAGCATAGCTGCATCAACTGAGCTACATTAGCATGGTAGCTACTGTACACACCTTAGCTACACAAACATACTACACAACAGCAAGAACTTCCAGTGTGTGACGCACTCGTCAGCAGCTCAGCCGCCTGTCACTCAGGATCTCGGAGATCTGGGTCAGCGTCGGCTCAGCAGCCTCAGGTGCGAGTTCGAATCCCAAACATTTAAAGAAGTTCAGCTGCTGTGACCAATGCTGCCTCCTGGTGGCCGGTCAGGGAAGTGGCCGGAGAAGTTGCGTAACAGTTGTTTACTGAAGCAGGAGTCAAAGATCTGCTGATGACGTCACCAGTGTTCAGACCAGTGTGTAGTTCTGCACAACACACACACACACACACACACACAGTCAGCTGACACTGACCATGTGACTTTCTGCTGCTCCTGTCCTGTGGCGCCCCCTGCTGGCCGCTGTGAAGTCTATAATAACCTGTTGTGTTTCTCCAGCCCGTGACACCCCGAGCCCC
>NC_141832.1:2470421-2505421 GCF_982586985.1 Callionymus lyra | reverse complement strand
ATCAAACACAGATGTTGCTTGAAGGAGTCAGTAGATCATCAAACACACATGTTTCTTGAAGGAGTCAGTAGATCATCAAACACAGATGTTTCTTGAAGGAGTCAGTAGATCATCAAACACAGATGTTTCTTGAAGGAGTCAGTAGATCATCAAACACAGATGTTTCTTGAAGGAGTCAGTAGACCATCAAACACAGATGTTTCTTGAAGGAGTCAGTAGATCATCAAACACACATGTTTCTTGAAGGAGTCAGTAGATCATCAAACACACATGTTTCTTGAAGGAGTCAGTAGATCATCAAACACACATGTTTCTTGAAGGAGTCAGTAGATCATCAAACACAGATGTTTCTTGAAGGAGTCAGTAGATCATCAAACACACATGTTTCTTGAAGGAGTCAGTAGATCATCAAACACAGATGTTTCTTGAAGGAGTCAGTAGATCATCAAACACAGATGTTTCTTGAAGGAGTCAGTAGATCATCAAACACAGATGTTTCTTGAAGGAGTCAGTAGATCATCAAACACAGATGTTTCTTGAAGGAGTCAGTAGATCATCAAACACAGATGTTTCTTGAAGGAGTCAGTAGATCATCAAACACAGATGTTTCTTGAAGGAGTCAGTAGATCATCAAACACAGATGTTTCTTGAAGGAGTCAGTAGATCATCAAACACAGATGTTTCTTGAAGGAGTCAGTAGATCATCAAACACAGATGTTTCTTGAAGGAGTCAGTAGATCATCAAACACAGATGTTTCTTGAAGGAGTCAGTAGATCATCAAACACAGATGTTTCTTGAAGGAGTCAGTAGATCATCAAACACAGATGTTTCTTGAAGGAGTCAGTAGATCATCAAACACAGATGTTTCTTGAAGGAGTCAGTAGATCATCAAACACAGATGTTTCTTGAAGGAGTCAGTAGATCATCAAACACAGATGTTTCTTGAAGGAGTCAGTAGATCATCAAACACAGATGTTTCTTGAAGGAGTCAGTAGATCATCAAACACAGATGTTTCTTGAAGGAGTCAGTAGATCATCAAACACAGATGTTTCTTGAAGGAGTCAGTAGATCATCAAACACACATGTTACTTGAAGGAGTCAGTAGACCATCAAACACAGATGTTTCTTGAAGGAGTCAGTAGATCATCAAACACACATGTTTCTTGAAGGAGTCAGTAGACCATCAAACACAGATGTTTCTTGAAGGAGTCAGTATATCATCAAACACACATGTTTCTTGAAGGAGTCAGTAGACCATCAAACACAGATGTTTCTTGAAGGAGTCAGTAGATCATCAAACACAGATGTTGCTTGAAGGAGTCAGTAGATCATCAAACACAGATGTTTCTTGAAGGAGTCAGTAGATCATCAAACACAGATGTTTCTTGAAGGAGTCAGTAGACCATCAAACACAGATGTTGCTTGAAGGAGTCAGTAGATCATCAAACACAGATGTTTCTTGAAGCAGTCAGTATATCATCAAACACACATGTTTCTTGAAGGAGTCAGTAGACCATCAAACACAGATGTTTCTTGAAGGAGTCAGTAGATCATCAAACACAGATGTTGCTTGAAGGAGTCAGTAGATCATCAAACACAGATGTTTCTTGAAGGAGTCAGTAGATCATCAAACACAGATGTTGCTTGAAGGAGTCAGTAGATCATCAAACACAGATGTTTCTTGAAGCAGTCAGTATATCATCAAACACACATGTTTCTTGAAGGAGTCAGTAGACCATCAAACACAGATGTTTCTTGAAGGAGTCAGTAGATCATCAAACACAGATGTTGCTTGAAGGAGTCAGTAGATCATCAAACACAGATGTTTCTTGAAGGAGTCAGTAGATCATCAAACACAGATGTTTCTTGAAGGAGTCAGTAGACCATCAAACACAGATGTTTCTTGAAGGAGTCAGTAGATCATCAAACACAGATGTTTCTTGAAGGAGTCAGTAGATCATCAAACACAGATGTTTCTTGAAGGAGTCTGTAGATCATCAAACACAGATGTTTCTTGAAGGAGTCAGTAGATCATCAAACACAGATGTTTCTTGAAGGAGTCAGTAGATCATCAAACACAGATGTTTCTTGAAGGAGTCTGTAGATCATCAAACACAGATGTTTCTTGAAGGAGTCAGTAGACCATCAAACACAGATGTTTCTTGAAGGAGTCAGTAGATCATCAAACACAGATGTTTCTTGAAGGAGTCAGTAGATCATCAAACACAGATGTTTCTTGAAGGAGTCAGTAGATCATCAAACACACATGTTTCTTGAAGGAGTCAGTAGATCATCAAACACAGATGTTTCTTGAAGGAGTCAGTAGATCATCAAACACACATGTTTCTTGAAGGAGTCAGTAGATCATCAAACACAGATGTTTCTTGAAGGAGTCAGTAGATCATCAAACACACATGTTTCTTGAAGGAGTCAGTAGATCATCAAACCCACATGTTTCTTGAAGGAGTCAGTAGATCATCAAACACAGATGTTTCTTGAAGGAGTCAGTAGATCATCAAACACACATGTTTCTTGAAGGAGTCAGTAGATCATCAAACACAGAGATGGTTCCAAAGCTTAGGAGCAACAGTCTGGAAGGATTTCTCTCCTCTGGTCCTGAAGTTCAGGAACCATCAGTAGATTCTGATCCACAGACCTCAGAGCCCGAGCTGGGGTGTAAGTCTGGATCAGATCACTGATGGAAGGTCTGACCATGAATAGATCTGAAAGTAAGAACCAGAATTTTAAAATGATCCTGAAAGAAACTGGCAGCCAGTGAAGAGTTTGAAGGAGAAATGTGAGTTCTTCTACTAGAGCGGCTCAGAATTCTGGCTGCAGAGTTTTGTATGAATTGAAAGCGAGATCCTTCTTGTTAAGACATGAAAACAAACTGTTACAATAGTTGCTGGACAGACAGTCTGTCTGACACACAAAGACACACTCATACCTATGGAGAAGTTCTCAATAAAATTGTATGTATTTGGACTGTGGGAGGAAACCGGAGTGTCTTGATAAACCCATGCAACATGGGGAGAAAATTCAAGACTCACAAGTTGACTTGACCTGGAGGTGAACCAACAACCTTCTGGCTGTGAGGTGACTGTGCTTAACCACTGCACCACTGTGTGCCCCATGTATATATATTATACACACAAATGAATACAACCACTCAAGTATTTATGCATAACATTTGTAGGGATTTTTTATATTTTTAAAGTTATTTTGATTGTTAAAGCGCTTTGTGACCCTGGTGTAGAAATATCTTTACAAGTAACTATTACTTACATAGAGGATATAAAAGTATTGTGTTCATCCTGAGGTGAAGTGTTGTTACACAGACTCACACTGATGTGTAGCAGTTAAAGACTCACACTGATGTGTAGAAGTTAAAGACTCACACTGGTGTGTAGAAGTTAAAGACTCACACTGGTGTGTAGAAGTTAAAGACTCACACTGGTGTGTAGAAGTTAAAGACTCACACTGGCGTGTAGAAGTTAAAGACTCACACTGATGTGTAGAAGTTAAAGACTCACACTGGTGTGTAGAAGTTAAAGACTCACACTGGTGTGTAGAAGTTAAAGACTCACACTGGTGTGTAGAAGTTAAAGACTCACACTGATGTGTAGAAGTTAAAGACTCACTGGTGTGTAGAAGTTAAAGACTCACACTGGTGTGTAGAAGTTAAAGACTCACACTGATGTGTAGAAGTTAAAGACTCACACTGATGTGTAGAAGTTAAAGACTCACACTGGTGTGTAGAAGTTAAAGACTCACACTGATGTGTAGAAGTTAAAGACTCACACTGATGTGTAGAAGTTAAAGACTCACACTGATGTGTAGAAGTTAAAGACTCACACTGATGTGTAGAAGTTAAAGACTCACACTGGTGTGTAGAAGTTAAAGACTCACTGGTGTGTAGAAGTTAAAGACTCACACTGGTGTGTAGAAGTTAAAGACTCACACTGATGTGTAGAAGTTAAAGACTCACACTGGTGTGTAAAAGTTAAAGACTCACACTGATGTGTAGAAGTTAAAGACTCACACTGATGTGTAGAAGTTAAAGACTCACACTGATGTGTAGAAGTTAAAGACTCACACTGATGTGTAGAATTTAAAGACTCACACTGGTGTGTAGAAGTTAAAGACTCACACTGATGTGTAGAAGTTAAAGACTCACACTGATGTGTAGAAGTTAAAGACTCACACTGATGTGAAGGAGTTAAAGACTCACACTGATGTGTAGAAGTTAAAGACTCACACTGATGTGTAGAAGTTAAAGACTCACACTGATGTGTAGAAGTTAAAGACTCACACTGGTGTGTAGAAGTTAAAGACTCACACTGATGTGTAGAAGTTAAAGACTCACACTGATGTGTAGAAGTTAAAGACTCACACTGATGTGTAGAAGTTAAAGACTCACACTGATGTGTAGAAGTTAAAGACTCACACTAGTGTGTAGAAGTTAAAGACTCACACTGATGTGTAGAAGTTAAAGACTCACACTGATGTGTAGAAGTTAAAGACTCACACTGATGTGTAGAAGTTAAAGACTCACACTGGTGTGTAGAAGTTAAAGACTCACACTAGTGTGTAGAAGTTAAAGACTCACACTGATGTGTAGAAGTTAAAGACTCACACTAGTGTGTAGAAGTTAAAGACTCACACTGATGTGTAGAAGTTAAAGACTCACACTGATGTGTAGAAGTTAAAGACTCACACTGATGTGTAGAAGTTAAAGACTCACACTGATGTGTAGAAGTTAAAGACTCACACTGATGTGTAGAAGTTAAAGACTCACACTGATGTGTAGAAGTTAAAGACTCACACTGATGTGTAGAAGTTAAAGACTCACACTGGTGTGTAGAAGTTAAAGACTCACACTGATGTGTAGAAGTTAAAGACTCACACTGATGTGTAGAAGTTAAAGACTCACACTGATGTGTAGAAGTTAAAGACTCACACTGATGTGTAGAAGTTAAAGACTCACACTGATGTGTAGAAGTTAAAGACTCACACTGATGTGTAGAAGTTAAAGACTCACACTGATGTGTAGAATTTAAAGACTCACACTGGTGTGTAGAAGTTAAAGACTCACACTGATGTGTAGAAGTTAAAGACTTACACTGATGTGTAGAAGTTAGACTCACACTGATGTGTAGAAGTTAAAGACTCACACTGATGTGTAGAAGTTAAAGACTCACACTGATGTGTAGAAGTTAAAGACTCACACTGACGCACAAACACACACAGACTCACACACAGACTCACGAACACACACAGACTCACACTGATGACACACGAACACACACAGACTCACACTGACGCACAAACACACACAGACTCACACTGATGACACACACAGACTCACACTGACGCACAAACACACACAGACTCACACTGACGCACGAACACACACAGACTCACACTGACGCACGAACACACACAGACTCACACTGACGCACGAACACACACAGACTCACACTGACGCACAAACACAAACACACAGACTCACACTGACGCACGAACACACACAGACTCACACTGACGCACGAACACACACAGACTCACACTGACGCATGATCACACACAGACTCACACTGACGCTCAAACACACACAGACTCACACAGACGCACAAACACACACAGACTCACACTGATGCACAAACACACACAGACTCACACTGACGCACAAACACACACAGACTCACACTGATGACACACACAAACTCACACTGACGCACAAACACGCACAGACTCACACTGATGACACACAAACTCACACTGACGCACAAACACGCACAGACTCACACTGATGACACACACAGACTCACACTGACGCACAAACACACACAGACTCACACAGACTCACACTGACGCACAAACACACACAGACTCACACAGACTCACACTGACGCACAAACACACACAGACTCACACTGACGCACAAACACACACAGACTCCTGACGCAAAGACTCACACTGACGCACAAAAACACACAGACTCACACTGACGCACAAACACACACAGACTCACACTGACGCACAAACTCACACTGACGCACGAAAACACACAGACTCACACTGACGCACGATCACACACAGACTCACACTGACGCTCAAACACACACAGACGCACAAACACACACAGACTCACACTGATGCACAAACACACACAGACTCACACTGACGCACGATCACACACAAACACACACTCACTCACACTGACACACACAAACTCACACTGACGCACAGACTCACACTGACGCAGAAACACACACAGACTCACACAGGGCCAGTGAAGTTTATTCACAGGTGACAGCAGCACCAAGAACGACAGCATTGAAGGCAAAAGGTTAAAAACAAGTTACAATCACCGTCACATCATCCTGACGCGCTGCGGCCACTAGAGGGCGCCACAGGAGAACCACATTTTCCTGACAGTGATCACGAGTTTTGGCATCGAACTCGACACTCGGGTGTTTCACGACTTCCTCCGACGCGCGAGGTTTCAAACCTCCGACCCGCGGGTCAGAGGGAGTCGTAGACGACTTGTACTGCAGGAGGTCACGTGACCTCCAGTGGAATGTTAGCGACTTGAAGGTAGAAAAGTGTCAAAGGTCGACACGAGCGTAAAAAGTTTCTAGACTCGAGTCGGGGAAAAAAAGAGCGACTCGTCTGTAAACGTTGATCCGACTCTTCCGGTCCGAGTCTCCGGTCCTGACCCGGGAGTCGCTGTGACTCACGAGTCCAGCAGCGAGTCGCTCGCCGACCTGTACAGGTACTTCCAGATGGCGTAGTAATGGACGGCGGCCGCCAGCGCCACGAACACGTGCCAGATGGCGTGAGCGAAGGGGATGACGCCGTCGCTCTTGAAGAAGAAGACGCCCAGACAGTAGATGAGACCCCCACACGCCAGCTCCTGCAGACCCTCCGTGTTGCTCTGAGGGACCAGGAGGTGGACCAGGAGGTGAGTCAGAGGGGAGTCAGGGTCACAGGGAGACTCACCATGGACGTGATGACCGAGGCGGGGAAGAAGCCCATCGTCAGGTAGAACGCCAGCTCCACCAGTTTATACCTGCAGAGTGACAGCTGTCAGCAGCACGTCAAGCATGAGCAGAGTCAGAGTCGGCAGGAGTCAGCAGGAGTCAGAGTCAGCAGGAGTCAGAGTCGGCAGGAGTCAGCAGGAGTCAGAGTCGGCAGGAGTCAGAGTCAGCAGGAGTCAGAGTCAGCAGGAGTCAGCAGGAGTCGGCAGGAGTCAGCAGGAGTCAGCAGGAGTCAGAGTCGGCAGGAGTCAGTAGGAGTCAGAGTCAGCAGGAGTCAGAGTCAGTAGGAGTCAGAGTCAGCAGGAGTCAGCAGGAGTCAGAGTCAGCAGGAGTCAGCAGGAGTCAGAGTCAGCAGGAGTCAGCAGGAGTCAGAGTCAGCAGGAGTCAGAGTCAGCAGGAGTCAGAAGGAGTCAGAGTCAGCAGGAGTCAGAGTCAGCAGGAGTCAGAGTCAGCAGGAGTCAGAAGGAGTCAGAGTCAGCAGGAGTCAGAGTCAGCAGGAGTCAGTAGGAGTCAGAGTCAGCAGGAGTCAGAGTCAAGAGGAGTCAGAGTCAGCAGGAGTCAGAGTCAAGAGGAGTCAGAGTCAGCAGGAGTCAGAGTCAGCAGGAGTCAGAGTCAGTAGGAGTCAGAGTCGGCAGGAGTCAGAGTCGGCAGGAGTCAGAGTCGGCAGGAGTCAGAGTCGGCAGGAGTCAGAGTCGGCAGGAGTCAGAGTCGGCAGGAGTCAGCAGGAGTCAGAGTCAGCAGGAGTCAGAGTCAGCAGGAGTCAGAGTCAGCAGGAGTCAGAGTCGGCAGGAGTCAGAGTCAGCAGGAGTCAGAGTCAGCAGGAGTCAGAGTCAGCAGGAGTCAGAGTCAGCAGGAGTCAGAGTCAGCAGGAGTCAGAGTCAGCAGGAGTCAGAGTAGGAGTCAGAGTCAGCAGGAGTCAGCAGGAGTCAGAGTCAGCAGGAGTCAGAGTCGGCAGGAGTCAGAGTCAGCAGGAGTCAGCAGGAGTCAGAGTCAGCAGGAGTCAGAGTCGGCAGGAGTCAGAGTCGGCAGGAGTCAGAGTCAGCAGGAGTCAGAGTCAGCAGGAGTCAGAGTCAGCAGGAGTCAGCAGGAGTCAGAGTCGGCAGGAGTCAGAGTCGGCAGGAGTCAGAGTCGGCAGGAGTCAGAGTCGGCAGGAGTCAGAGTCGGCAGGAGTCAGAGTCGGCAGGAGTCAGAGTCGGCAGGAGTCAGAGTCGGCAGGAGTCAGAGTCGGCAGGAGTCAGAGTCGGCAGGAGTCAGAGTCGGCAGGAGTCAGAGTCAGCAGGAGTCAGAGTCAGCAGGAGTCAGAGTCAGCAGGAGTCAGAGTCAGCAGGAGTCAGAGTCAGCAGGAGTCAGAGTCAGCAGGAGTCAGAGTCAGCAGGAGTCAGAGTCGGCAGGAGTCAGAGTCGGCAGGAGTCAGAGTCGGCAGGAGTCAGAGTCGGCAGGAGTCAGAGTCGGCAGGAGTCAGAGTCGGCAGGAGTCAGAGTCGGCAGGAGTCAGAGTCGGCAGGAGTCAGAGTCGGCAGGAGTCAGAGTCGGCAGGAGTCAGAGTCGGCAGGAGTCAGAGTCGGCAGGAGTCAGAGTCGGCAGGAGTCAGAGTCGGCAGGAGTCAGAGTCGGCAGGAGTCAGAGTCAGCAGGAGTCAGAGTCAGCAGGAGTCAGAGTCAGCAGGAGTCAGTAGGAGTCAGAGTCGGCAGGAGTCAGAGTCAGCAGGAGTCAGAGTCAGCAGGAGTCAGAGTCAGCAGGAGTCAGAGTCAGCAGGAGTCAGAGTCAGCAGGAGTCAGAGTCAGCAGGAGTCAGAGTAGGAGTCAGAGTCAGCAGGAGTCAGCAGGAGTCAGAGTCAGCAGGAGTCAGAGTCGGCAGGAGTCAGAGTCGGCAGGAGTCAGAGTCAGCAGGAGTCAGAGTCAGCAGGAGTCAGAGTCAGCAGGAGTCAGCAGGAGTCAGAGTCGGCAGGAGTCAGAGTCGGCAGGAGTCAGAGTCGGCAGGAGTCAGAGTCGGCAGGAGTCAGAGTCGGCAGGAGTCAGAGTCGGCAGGAGTCAGAGTCGGCAGGAGTCAGAGTCGGCAGGAGTCAGAGTCGGCAGGAGTCAGAGTCGGCAGGAGTCAGAGTCAGCAGGAGTCAGAGTCGGCAGGAGTCAGAGTCGGCAGGAGTCAGAGTCAGCAGGAGTCAGAGTCAGCAGGAGTCAGAGTCGGCAGGAGTCAGAGTAGGAGTCAGAGTCAGCAGGAGTCAGAGTCAGCAGGGGTCAGAGTCAGCAGGGGTCAGAGTCAGCAGGAGTCAGCAGGAGTCAGAGTCGGCAGGAGTCAGAGTCGGCAGGAGTCAGCAGGAGTCAGAGTCAGCAGGAGTCAGCAGGAGTCAGAGTCGGCAGGAGTCAGAGTCGGCAGGAGTCAGAGTCGGCAGGAGTCAGAGTAGGAGTCAGAGTCAGAGTCAGCAGGAGTCAGAGTCAGCAGGAGTCAGCAGGAGTCAGAGTCGGCAGGAGTCAGAGTCGGCAGGAGTCAGAGTCGGCAGGAGTCAGAGTCGGCAGGAGTCAGAGTCGGCAGGAGTCAGAGTCGGCAGGAGTCAGAGTCGGCAGGAGTCAGTAGGAGTCAGAGTCGGCAGGAGTCAGAGTCAGCAGGAGTCAGAGTCAGCAGGAGTCAGAGTCGGCAGGAGTCAGAGTCAGCAGGAGTCAGTAGGAGTCAGAGTCGGCAGGAGTCAGAGTCGGCAGGAGTCAGAGTCAGCAGGAGTCAGAGTCAGCAGGAGTCAGAGTCAGCAGGAGTCAGAGTCAGCAGGAGTCAGAGTCAGCAGGAGTCAGAGTCAGCAGGAGTCAGAGTCAGCAGGAGTCAGAGTCAGCAGGAGTCAGAGTCAGCAGGAGTCAGAGTCAGCAGGAGTCAGAGTCAGCAGGAGTCAGAGTCGGCAGGAGTCAGAGTCGGCAGGAGTCAGAGTCGGCAGGAGTCAGAGTCGGCAGGAGTCAGAGTCGGCAGGAGTCAGAGTCAGCAGGAGTCAGCAGGAGTCAGAGTCGGCAGGAGTCAGAGTCGGCAGGAGTCAGAGTAGGAGTCAGAGTCAGCAGGAGTCAGAGTCAGCAGGAGTCAGAGTCGGCAGGAGTCAGAGTCGGCAGGAGTCAGAGTCAGCAGGAGTCAGAGTCAGCAGGAGTCAGAGTCAGTAGGAGTCAGAGTCAGCAGGAGTCAGCAGGAGTCAGAGTCAGCAGGAGTCAGCAGGAGTCAGAGTCAGCAGGAGTCAGCAGGAGTCAGCAGGAGTCAGAGTCAGCAGGAGTCAGCAGGAGTCAGCAGGAGTCAGAGTCAGCAGGAGTCAGGGTCAGCAGGAGTCAGGGTCAGCAGGAGTCAGAAGGAGTCAGCAGGAGTCAGAGTCAGCAGGAGTCAGAGTCAGCAGGAGTCAGCAGGAGTCAGAGTCAGCAGGAGTCAGAGTCAGCAGGAGTCAGAGTCAGCAGGAGTCAGAAGGAGTCAGAGTCACTAGGAGTCAGAGTCAGCAGGAGTCAGCAGGAGTCAGATACTAACTTCTCGTGGTAGTTGAAGACGTAGAAAGTTCCTGCTGCAGCCATGATCCAGACAAACCAGCGCATGTGAGCCGCCAGAGGACCCAGTTCTCGGAGGTTCAACCTGCAACACACGACAGTCAGTCCTGAGTCTGGTCTGGGGTTCGACTCCTGGTTGGACTCCTGGTTGGACTCCTGGTTGGGCTCCTCACCAGGGCGTGTACGAGGCGGCGATGAACAAGTAGATCACAACCCGGTCGCACATGTGGAAGCATTGCTCCATGGACCTGCGGCAGCACCAGAATGTTAGCAACCGTGCTAATGCTAACAGTTGAATAAGCTTTATATAAAACAGACTGTTAGCAACCATGCTAATGCTAACACAAGGAAAATACAATTTGAATAAACTTTATATAAAACAGATTGTTAGCAACCATGCTAATGCTAACTTTTGAATAAGCTTTATATAAAACAGACTGTTAGCAACCATGCTAATGCTAACACAAGGAAAATACAATTTGAATAAACTTTATATAAAACAGATTGTTAGCAACCATGCTAATGCTAACACAAGGAAAATACAATTTGAATAAACTTTATATAAAACAGATTGTTAGCAACCATGCTAATGCTAACTTTTGAATAAGCTTTATATAAAACAGACTGTTAGCAACCATGCTAATGCTAACACAAGGAAAATACAATTTGAATAAACTTTATATAAAACAGATTGTTAGCAACCATGCTAATGCTAACTTTTGAATAAGCTTTATATAACACAGATTGTTAGCAACCATGCTAATGCTAACATTTGAGTGAACTTTATTTAAAACAGACTATTAGCAACCATGCTAATGCTAACATTTGAATAAACTATTTAAAACAGACTATTAGCAACAATGCTAATGCTAACATTTGAATAAACTTTATATAAAACAGACTGTTAGCAACCATGCTAATGCTAACATTTGAATAAACTATTTAAAACAGACTGTTAGCAACCACGCTAATGCTAACATTTGAATAAGCTTTATATAACACAGATTGTTAGCAACCATGCTAATGCTAACATTTGAGTGAACTTTATTTAAAACAGACTATTAGCAACCATGCTAATGCTAACATTTGAATAAACTATTTAAAACAGACTATTAGCAACAATGCTAATGCTAACATTTGAATAAACTTTATATAAAACAGACTGTTAGCAACCATGCTAATGCTAACATTTGAATAAACTATTTAAAACAGACTGTTAGCAACCACGCTAATGCTAACATTTGAATAAACTTTATTTAAACAGGATGGACCGTAAACAACAAACACCAGGATTGTGTGTCTCTTTGTGTGTTTTTGTGTCTGAACCTTGTGTTCGTCTCAGTGCGAGTCCATGATGTGGTTGTTGGTAAAAGTCCAGACTGAAGGTCAAAGCTTATCGACTTTGTTTGCTGACGTGTGACATCACAGGTGTGTGTTTGTGTTGTGTAGAGTTGTGCGTCGCTCGCCTCATGTGGCTCTTCTTCCAGGTGATGATGTGGAAGACGGTGGAGACCAGGAACAGGGCGCACAGACCCAGACCGTAGACCCAGGCCGTGATCCGCTCCCAGCTGTTGTCGGACCGACAGTGCAACAGCGCCATCCCGATCATGGCAGGAGCGATGAGGAACTGCGGAGACAAACGTGTTCGTTAACCGCCGCGGCGTTAGCTCGTCTGAGGGAGAGTACTCACTGCATGGGTGTAGCAGTTGGCGGCGTGTTCGTAGCACGTGGGCTGGTAGCGACAGTTAGCGGAGGCTCGTCTGTTCATGAACCTGGAACACACCAGAGACGTTAGCATGTTCTACACTGAAGACCTTCTGGACGCAACGATGGAGTCATCCAGCTAGCTTGTTAGCGGCCACTCACTGGGTTAACTAGAGCTAGCTCAGCTACACATTAGCATTACTGTTATTTGCTTTTGACGGTAAGACGACTTCCTGTGTTCGCCTTTAATAACAGTAGGTCATTGTGCTGGGGGTCTAAAGTTAGTGGAGAGTCGAACTTCTGGATCAGTTAGAATTGTATATTCGTAAAAGTATGTAGAAAACAAAAGATTAGGACGTCGTTTCATTCTCCTTATGACAGTGTGTAAAAAAGTTATCGATTACTTTAGTCTGAATGTTTTCTTTTTTAAATCATTATCGTGACAGGTGTATAATAAAGTTATCGATTACTTTAGTCTGAATGTTTTTTTTTTTTAAATCATTATCGTGACAGGTGTATAATAAAGTTATCGATTACTTTGGTCTGAAAGTTTTAAAATCATTCTTCTTATGACACATGTGTTAAAAAGTTATCGATTACTTTAGTCTGAGTGTTTTTTTTTAAATCATTCTCATGACAGGTATGTTAAAAAAAAAGTAATCGGATACTTTGGACCCCTATTCTGGTTTTCAAAACATTCAAACCAAACATGTACAGCGTTTGGTCATTTTTGTGTTGTGATTAATGTTTCAACCAGTCAATACATCATCTGAAGGAAGGGATCATATCCTGTGAGATCCCAGCGATGACTGAGGACGAGAGGATACAGTTGCTCAGCTTTTAAAGCTGATGTTTGGACATATTTTGGTTTGAAAACAAATGAAAGCAGTTACGACTTCTCAAGAGTCATGTGGTCTGTAAATACTACAACACCAGAGTCAGAGAAGTACTGGACAATACTACATATTTATATACTTGTTACTACACTATCACAACACCAGAGTCAAATACTGGACAATACTACACATATATACTTGTTACTACACTATCACAACACCAGAGTCAAGTACTGGACAATACTACACATATATACTTGTAACTACACTATCACAACACCAGAGTCAAGTACTGGACAATACTACACATATATACTCGTTACTACACTATCACAACACCGGAGTCAAGTAGTGGACAATACTACACATATATACTTGTTACTACACTATCACAACACCAGAGTCAAGTACTGGACAATACTACACACATATACTTGTTACTACACTATCACAACACCAGAGTCAAGTACTGGACAATACTACACATATATACTTGTTAATACACTATCACAACACCAGAGTCAAGTACTGGACAATACTACACATATATACTTGTTACTACACTATCACAACACCAGAGTCAAGTACTGGACAATACTACACATATATACTTGTTACTACACTATCACAACACCAGAGGCAAGTACTCAACAATACTACACTATCACAACACCAGAGTCAAGTACTGGACAATACTACACATATATACTTGTTACTACGCTATCACTGTGTATCGTAAAAACAGATTATTGCCAGTACAAATTGGAACTAAGTGATATTTAATTCATAACTAGTAGTTCTGTTTTGGCGCCATCTAAAGCAGCCAATCGTCGCGACTTTTCTTATTGTTTTTGAGATGTTGGCGCATGCGCAGACGCATCCTCCCGTGTAGCTGTTGATTCATTCACGTGACTCAAACATTTGACTCAAACATTTGACTCACCTCCGAAAACTGTCGAGTCCCTTCATGTCAGCGAGTCGAAGGCAGCGATGGAGAGGAAACAAAATGGAGGAAACAATGGCGTTAAAAAAACAATCGAGAAGTCGAAAAAAAAGAGGCGGAACAGAAAGGTTAGCATCCGCTAGCTAGTCGGCTAACAGGAAGTCGTGACTCCATCCACACGCAGCTTTTCAATCTCTTCCGGGCGATCATTCTGCGCCACACTGTCTACTCTCGCTGGAGGACGGAAGGAACCGACGGTCCTGGACTCATGCTGGACGAGTCTGCAGGTCTGACGCCTTCTTTCTTCTTCTTCTTCTTCTTCTGTCGCTCAACTCGTTATGGGTTCATGTGCGACAGTGAGTGACAGCTGCGTCAACCAATGGACGCTCAGGGCGCGGCTTCACTGACCAATAGTGGCGTAGAAGGCGGGGTTTGATTGTTACTACGAGCGCGTTCATCTGTATTAAAAAAATATTATAAAACTTGTAATAAAAGTTTTTTTTATTTGCTAACTATAGGTGTGTAGTGTCTAAAATCTATTGATACGATACAGGGTCAATGATACAATATATTAGGATATATAGTGATACTGTAGGAACAAGGATATATTTGTAGTACTGTCGAGTACTAGATGCGTTTCTTTACTGTTAAAAAAATATAAAATAAAAATAGTTTCCTCAATCAAAACTGCTTTGATTAAAAAACAATGTAAAATGTTTTATTTGTTTCAAGTTGTTGTTGTTTTTTTGTGTTGAAAGTGAAAGTGTTTTTTTTAAATTAAAACTAAATAAAAGGTGTTTAAATTGAAATATTTTAGTTTTTTGGCCACTTTTGGGTTATTTTATTTGATTCTTTCCTTTAATAAATTAATTAATTAAAGTAAAAAAAAGTTTTAAATACATAAAGAAACTTTTTTTTCTACTTAAAATATATACATTTTTTATTAGTGTTTTTTTTATTGAAGAAACAAATCTACCTTCGTATCAAATTGCCTGCCGAAGTCGTAACTGCTTTCATTTGTTACGTCCAAACATCAGCTTTAAAAGCTGCTGGAGTCCACTGTATCCTCTCGTCCTCAGTCATGGCTGGGTTCTCGCATTCCTTCTGTGGAGGACTGCTTCCATCTAGAGGCCGGAAGTTTAATTGCAACACCCAAATGAACAGACACTGTGAATTTTCCATGTTAATTGTAAATAAATAAAAAATTAAATAAACCACTATCATGAAAAAATCATTTGAAAGCCAAAAGAAAACTGTTGAACATCGATACAGTATCGTGAAAAAACATTGGTGTATCAATATTTTAAAAACACAACTAATACAATAGTGTCGCCATAATTTATATTTTTATTTATTATTTATTATTATTATTTACGGTAACAATAAAAATATGTAATGACGTCTGGATTGAAGTATTTTTGAAGTGTATTGTGTGTTTGATGTGGTTCAGAGTCTGAAGCAGGTCCAGACACATGAGGTCTTCACGTGCACTGAGGTCCAGACACATGAGGTCTTCACGTGCACTGAGGTCCAGACACATGAGGTCTTCACGTGCACTGAGGTCCAGACGCGGGTCCAGAACTTACGTCACGCTGCAGTAACTTGATCAGCGGCTCGATGATAAACTGTGTTTACGTAAGAGAACAAACCCTGAAGCTGATAGTCCGGGATTAACCCGGTGGAGCCGCTGGCAGCGAAGGAGCTTCGGCTTGAACAGAAACACAAAACATTCCCTTTCTCACTGCGCTACATGCTAATGCTAGCATCCTGCTAGCAACTTTATTATTATTTACTCTAGAAGCATATTTTAGAAATACATCCCTTTCATAGCACATGATCCATACATTCACGATATATAACCAGCGATAGAGCCTTTTAGTTTTTTAATTAAATGAAAATAAAGAAATCCATAACAACAACTAGAAAAAACGGCAAAAAGGAGGTCAAGCAAGAAACTGAAGATTGAAAAAAAAAAGCTAAGATATTCTATTTCTTTTTGTAAGCCAGGTGTTCTTTTTCTCAAAATATGATCAATTCATTCTATCGTTAGGAAAGTGACTCCATCTCAGTTTAGAAATGTTAGTTTAAATTTTGCTGTTTCAAAGTGTTACGGCGGTGCTACGTTAACATCACCGTTGCTAGCACCGTTAGCCACCAGCTAGCAAGTATAGCATTCGTTTTAATTTGTCCTTCCCTTAGTATCTTGTCTGGTAACGAGTGGTAGGTTAAGTTAACCTCTGTCTTAACTACCAAATAGTAGTAAATAAATCAAACTGCTTGAGACCTTGGCTCTTGGAAGGGTTTGAGTGATGTCATCGTCTGTGGTGTCACTGAACGTGTAAAATTCAACTTTTATTTTGAAAATCATAAGCATTTGGTTAAAAAAAAAGCATGATTTTGATCATGAACTGATTATTTAGTTTGAAGTATCTTAAATATTTTGGTAGTAAAGTTCTTTAAAGTACGAACTACTACGACGAAGCTCCGTCACTCCTGAGAGACTCTGACTAGAACATGTACTTGTAACACGATACAGGAAGTTGTCAAACTGGTTACACTGACGGTGAACTGAGCGGAGATTGCAGCGTAATCGCAGAGACTCCTTCAAAGTAAAAGCCTCAAAAATAACTATTCTTATCTATTCCCGATCTTTTAGTCAGATCCGATTTTTTTGAAAACATCGGAGCGACTACGAGAGGCAGAAACCTCACTCAGAACAAGACTCGACCAAAACTCGTCTTCTCACTCAAATGAAATCCCGTCGCTTTCTAACTCAATTAACACTTGTTTTGACACCACTCTCTCCGTCTCACTCCCTCTCAGTGAACTCAGAGATGATGTTAAGATTCAACGAAATCAAAGGTTTTTCTTTCCCCTCAAATCTGTTCATCAATACTTTTTCTTACGCTCAAGGTTTTGTTGTTTGTTTAAGTTCATGTTTTTATTTACTCGTTGCTAAGTCTCGTTAGCTTCATGCTAGCTATGCAACATGCTAGCTAGGCTACCGGTCATATGGTTTTCTCGGGAAAGCCCCGACAAAAAAAAAAGCATCTTTAAAGCGTTACGCTCGTTTGTTGGTCAACGATTCCGAACTTTTGAAACCGATGACGTCTACGAACGCGTCTTGAAGGTCACGAAGTCGGCGCAGACTTAATCAAACGGTTAGCGCTAATCCTAGCGCCGCAGACGAGCGACGCTTACCTGTGTCCGATCGAGAAAGTTTCGTGACCACGAAGTCGGAATTTACCGCGAAATACTTTATCTCTGATCTTCGCCACGTAGATTAGGATCGTCGTTGTGACCGAAGCGTACGGATCCACCATGTGGTCTACGCAAACGACCCGGTCTCCGGGGGGGTTGAGACCACAATCTTATAGACACGACAACCTGCACAAATCCTGACCCGCGTCTTAAGTCCCGCCGTCAACAACGGTCGTTCCACCTAAACGGTCCTGACAGTCCCTGCCGGCCCCCAAATCCTCGAGAGGGATTTGACTAAGACAACAACACATGTCGCTCACCTGGCGCCGAGGGTCCGACCGGAGAGACGGGTCTGTACAAAAGAGTTCAAACAAAAAAAAAAGAAAAACAAAAAAAAGAGTCCAAGAAGCAGCACCTTTTTCTAGACCATGGTGCTCTTCTTCTCGCGGAAGTCGGCGTGGGCGGGCTCGTGGTAGGTGGTGATCATGTTGGCGGCGTCCCAGCGGGCCACCGGCGCCGGGGCGCCCTGCATCACCACCAGCCTGATGGGGGACTGCGTGGGCTGGGGGTCCGGGGCGTACTCCTTGGTGGGGTCCTTGCCCCGGCAGTCGTACATGATGCAGGAGATGAGGAAGACCAGCAGCAGGATGACGTAGCTGGCGATGAGGATGCACAGGTTCAGCGTGACCGGGTCGATCTCCTGGTAGTTCTCCAGAAAGCCCATGGCCTCATGCTGGGCCGGCCCCCCGAGGACGCCTGGAACGAGATTGAGACGCGGGTTAGAGCCCGGAGCTAGTCCATCCTCTCTGCGCGGCTCTGGGTGTCGGATGAGCGCCGTTGGATCCGCGGCTCTGAGGTAAAAATACTTTAATCCGCCGCCACTCCTACGACCTCGGATCCCGAGCCCTGGAGCGCCGACAGATTCCGTTATATCATCCAGCAGCAAGTGCTCATTAATTACTGTGTGTGTGTGTGTGTGTGTGTGTGTGTGTGTGTGTGTGTGTGTGTGTGTGTGTGTGTGTGTGTGTGTGTGTGTGTGTGTGTGTGTGTGTGTGTAATCTTAATCTCGATTGTGGCTGGGGATTGACCATCTGCTGCAGGACCTCAGAGCCTCCCGGGAAGAAGACGAAGAGCGTCGGGATCTGGTCCAGGTCCCGGGACAACAAAAAACACCAGATTGATCCAGATGTCGTCACAAATCCCCGATGTAATCCAGGAGGCATCGGAACCGGGATTATCGGTGTAATCTGGGGCTTCGAGGCGCGGCCAGCGGGGGGCGCTGCGGCGGAGGTCAGAGGTCGGACGTGGTCCCGGGGAGGATGGGGTTTTTTTTTTAGAAGCTTCTCGGAACCGACGCGATTACGAGCCGTCGAAGGCGGTCCAGAAAATCCGGTTCTGGAAAAAGGATCATCAGGATTTTTTCAGAACTGAATTTGAATTAAACTCAGTTAAACTAAAGCTTTTACTTTTATTTAATGTTTTTATTGAATCCACTTTAAAACATTGTGACGTCATTTAATTGTTATTAAGTTTTACTTAAAAAAAACTTTGTGATAATAAAGTCATTATTATTTGACGCATAAATCGCCAGATTTAATCTATAAATGCAAAATAAAATCAGAGCAAAACCTTAATTTAATTAAGTTGAATTATTTTCTTAAAATTTGTACAGATGAGTAGAAAAAAAATAAATAAAATGTAAACTATTAAAGTATATCATTGTCATCAGAATATTAAACGAAAGGGAAAAACTTTCAACATTAAACGTTTTAAATGTTGAAAATCTGATTTTCTTTTACAAAAAATTGTTTATTTAAACCTTTTAGTTTTTTATCTGGATAATTAATTATATTATTAGTATATTTAACGGTTGAATTTGTTTTGATTAATATTTTGTTTTAATTCAAAGTTTTGTAAATTTGAAAGAGTCCTTTAAAGAAATAGTTTAATTGAAAAAATCGAATACTTTCAAAAATATTTTTTAACAGAGTTGGTTAAATAATAAATATAATTAAAAATAAGTATAGATAAGAAAAGAAATTGGAATTACATTTTCATTATTTTATTATTTTATAAATGTAATATTTTGTCATTTGTAGTATTTTAAATTCAATATAAAAATGTAGACATAACAGTGATTCCAGACAATACTCACAGAGTACCTTGTGTACTTGGTCAATAAATATTTCAATTAAAAACAACATTAAAATGTACAGACATTTAATTTAATTATTAAAAAATAACAATCAATGCTTAATTTGCATTAAAAACATTTTAAATGAACTAAATATTCTGATGATTTACTTTCTTATTTAATTTAGTCATTTATTTTTGGTCATAGATTACAAGTTGTCATGACGCGCTCCCGCCAGCAGGAGGCGTCGCTGCACGGTCTGAGGACCAGAACCAGAACCAGAACCAGCGAAGACTCTGATCCAGCTGTTGTTGAACGAGTGCGTCACGCGTCTTGATCCCTCGGCGGGAGCAGAACCCCGGGGTCATGACCCCGGAGCCCCACCTGCTGCTGCGAGTCACGAGGAAACACCTGGAGCTGTAGGGCGACGAGACGTCCTCGAGCCAGAGTGAAGACGTGGATCCAGACACGGACGAGATCCTGCTGAACATCCCGAGCTTCTCTCGCTGTCGTGGCATCTCTGTGGCGCCGCGACCTGGACCACGAGTCACATGTGCTGTTGGTTCACGGCTCCACTTTCTCCTCCGGCTGACCTTTGACCTCCAGGGTTACAACTTATTTACGATGCAACTCTGGAGTCTCTGACCTCTGGTTTGTCACTGCGATGACGTCACATGACCCTCCGTCTTTTATTGTATTCACTTGAATTCATTAAATTCCCGTTTCGACCACTGGAGGCGCTGTTTCCGTTTCCTCGCTTTGAACAAACCCGAAATGAAAAAATATATATTTATAAAAAGTTTAATGATCGATTAAAAATAACTTTTCTTCGTTTATAATAATCTCTTAAAATTAATGTTAAAATATTTATTTATTTTTTCAAAAATAAATATCGATTAAAGTTGTTTTAAGCTCTGAAAAAACTTTTAAACTTATTTTATTACTTATTTTATTATTTTATATACTTATTTAACTTTTTAAAAATATTCACAGAAAGTTTTTTAACATTTTCTATAAACCGATAAATGCAAAAATCTTTCGTGTACGTTGGATTTTTATTCATTTATTAAAGTCTACGTAAAATATTTAAATAAAATAAAGAACTTTAAAAGATAAATAATATAATTGATTTATAAATTATATTATAAAGTGAATGAATTAAAAATTCAACATCAATAAAAACTTCTTCATATGAAGTTTAAATGTTGAATAAATGAATATAGAAAATCAAACTTTTACACTCAAAAGACAAACATAAAAAAAGTAAATATCTTTTTCTGAAATATAAGTTTGAAAAATGTTCATATAAATACATTTAAATGGTTTAAAAAGTGAATGAAAATGAACCAAGAAATTACATGGAGTCCACTGTATCCTCTCGTCCTCAGTCATCACTGTATCCTCTCGTCCTCAGTCATCACTGTATCCTCTCGTCCTCAGTCATCACTGTATCCTCTCGTCCTCAGTCATCACTGTATCCTCTCGTCCTCAGTCATCACTGTATCCTCTCGTCCTCAGTCATCACTGTATCCATCACTGTATCATCTCGTCCTCAGTCATCACTGTATCCTCTAGTCCTCAGTCATCACTGTATCCATCACTGTATCCTCTCGTCCTCAGTCATCACATGGATGTTTAGATCGTCTATAAAACCACAATTAAATATTTATCTTCACAAATAATATCAGACATTTCGAATTAAAATTAGGTCGTTATTTTGAAAAATGTTCTTTAATAAATTCCACAAAAATACATTTAAAATGATAAAAAAGTAAAAAATCCCTTTTAATATAAAATTATTTATAAATTATTATAATTGTGACTAAATGCGTGAAAAAGAGACAAAAACCATGATTATGTTGAAGATATTTGACTTTATTTATGTTTGAACGACTTTGTATCTAAAGATGAAAAACCTGTTTATATCGACTCACTTGTTCTGACATGTTCTGACGCGGGTTCTGGATCTGGTTCTGGTTCTGGTTCTGGTTCTGGTTCTGGTTCTGGTTCTGGTCCGGAGGTCAGCGAGGAGCCGCGGTTACACAAGTGCAGGACAGCTGATGGACCCGCTGGGACCGGATCAGGATCACAGGAGCAGGACGGTCCGGTCAGAGGGGAGCGCTGGGGGGTCCGGTCAGAGGGGAGCGCTGGGGGGTCCGGTCAGAGGGGAGCGCTGGGGGGTCCGGAATGAAGCGGCGAGACGTCAGAGACACAGACTCGTTGAAGGAAAAACACATTCCTGCACAAAGAAGGTGTTTTTTCTTCCTCAACTGGCTTGTGTGCGTCAGGGGGGCTTGACTTCTCCACCACAGCAGCTGCTCTCGGCTCCACTTTCAAACCCCGCTGTTTCCTGTGTGACACGTAGGTGGCGCCGTTGAAGTTCCCACTTTTGCTTTTGTGTTTTAAAAAGTGAAGTTGACGAGCAGCGAGTCTCGGCAGGAGGTCGCGGGTCCGAGTCCATGCCATTGTCAGAACCAGAACCAGAACCAGAACCAGCAGGATCATCTGTCGTTTTTGATCTTTTTGATTCATCGGTTCTTCTTCTGTGACAAGACTTCAAAGGCAGCGAACAAGATGGCCGACAGGAAGTGGTTCTGAACTTTAAAAACAATCCAAAAGTCTGTCGGAAACTTTTTATGGAAAAAAGGAAGATTAAAAATGTATTTTCATTTATTTTGAAAGTACTTTGTTGCTTAATAAAGTAATTCTACTTCTAATTATTCTACTCCTTTTACTACTGATACTTGTACTACTTATTCTACTACTACTTGTATTACTTATACTATTAATTCTACTACTACTTATACTTATTCTACTAATTCTACTACTACTTTTATTACTTATACTATTAATTCTACTACTTCTTATACTTGTACTATTCATTCTACTACTACTTATACTTATACTTTTACTACTAATACTTCTTCTACTACTATTCTACTACTACTTATACTACTTATACTACTAATTCTACTTATAATTTTACTACTAATTCTGCTTGTTCTAATTCTACTAATCCCACTACTACTTCCACATACTACTACTTTTACTACTACTGCTACTGCTGCTACTCACGCGAGGAGGAGGAGGACGAGGAGGAGGAGGAGGACGAGGAGGAGGAGGAGGAGGACGAGGAGGAGGACGAGGAGGAGGACGAGGAGGAGGACGAGGAGGAGGAGGAGGACGAGGAGGATGAGGAGGAGGAGGAGGAGGAGGAGGAGGACGAGGAGGAGGAGGAGGACGAGGAGGAGGAGGAGGACGAGGAGGAGGAGGAGGAGGACGAGGAGGAGGACGAGGAGGAGGACGAGGAGGACGAGGAGGAGGACGAGGAGGAGGACGAGGAGGAGGACGAGGAGGACGAGGAGGAGTACGAGGAGGAGGACGAGGAGGAGGACGAGGACGAGGAGGATGAGGAGGAGGAGGAGGAGGACGAGGAGGATGAGGAGGAGGAGGACGAGGAGGAGGACGAGGAGGACGAGGAGGATGAGGAGGAGGAGGAGGAGGAGGAGGAGGAGGAGGAGGAGGACGAGGAGGAGGACGAGGAGGACGAGGAGGAGGAGGAGGAGGAGGACGAGGAGGATGAGGAGGACGAGGAGGATGAGGAGGAGGAGGAGGAGGAGGACGATGAGGAGGAGGAGGACGAGGAGGAGGACGAGGAGGATGAGGAGGAGGAGGAGGAGGACGAGGAGGACGAGGAGGAGGAGGAGGAGGAGGACGAGGAGGAGGACGAGGAGGACGAGGAGGAGGAGGACGAGGAGGACGAGGAGGAGGAGGAGGAGGAGGAGGAGGAGGAGGAGGACGAGGAGGAGGAGGAGGAGGAGGAGGAGGAGGACGAGGAGGACGAGGAGGACGAGTTAGAATAAGTTCAAACAGAGTAAATTATTTAAATCAAAAATATTGTTAATACGTTCATTAAATGACAGTTTTGGAGAAAATAAGGACGATTTAAAAAAATGTATTTATTTATTTTGAAAGTACTTTGTTGCTAAATAAAGTAATTCTACTTTTACTACTAATTCTATTTCAAAATTTTCTACGTATACCTTTCTTATACTACTACTACTTCTACTACTAATTCTATTTATACTTTTACTACTAATTCTACTACTGATTTTAATACTTATACTTGTATTACTAATTCTACTACTACTTTTATTACTTATACTATTCATTCTACTACTAATTCTACTTATACTTTTACTACTAATTGTACTTATACTACTATTCTTCTACTACTACTAATTCTACTGATACTTTTACTACTAATTCTACTTATACTACTATTCTTCTACTACTACTAATTCTACTTATACTTTTACTACTTTTTCTACTTGTACTACTATTCTTCTACTACTACTTATACTTTTTATACTTATAATTCTAATTCTAATTTTACTTCTAATTGTACTTGTACTTGTACTTCTTCTACTCCCACTACTATTACTTCTTCTACTTTTACTACTACTTTTACTTCTACCCCTACTGCTAATTCTACTACTTCTACTTCTTCTACTACCTTCAAGAAAGAAAATGAACAAATCTTTCTAAAAGATCAAAGTAATCTTAAACTAGAGTATGAAAGTATTTAAATCAAAAATACTCCTCAATATGTTGATGAAATGAAAGTATTGAAAGTACTTTGTTGCTCCATAAACTACACATAAACACGTTCAATCAAAAAGTAAAAAAGACACAATAATCAAATGTTTCTCTGGAAAGAAAAGGTCTGAGAAGAGGTTGAACTTTGACCTGCTTCTCACACGAGTGCAGAGGTTTGTGTTGTTGCATCACGAGTGCGTCAGAGCAGTAACACAATCACGGACTCACACGTCTCTACACACATGGATCTCATCACAGCTGCAGCTGCTGGACTCCAGTCCAACCCCGGGTCAGCTGTGACCTCCAGCACCAGCAGGGGGCGCTGTCCGTTGTTATCTCAGCTCTTATGACGGTCAAAAGAGAGCGACACCTACTGGTCACTCAACAATACTCTTTGTTTTACAATATATACAGTTTTAAATATCAAACACATTTAGAAAACAATGTTTTTTCCTGAATATTTTTAGTAGTTTTTTATAGATTTACACTGAAAATTGAAAAACATACTAAAGTAAGTGTTTTTTAAACTGAAAACACAAAAAGTTCTTTTTTCAGAAAAGTTATTGAGAAAATATCCTTGTTTAATCAAGTTTAAGTTTACCTTAAGAAAAAACTTGAACTTTTGTATTCTCTTGTTTAATCAAGTTTAAGTTTACCTTAAGAAGAAACTTGAACTTTTGTATTCTCTTGTTTAATCAAGTTTAAGTTTACCTTAAGAAGAAACTTGAACTTTTGTATTCACTTGTTTAATCAAGTTTAAGTTTACCTTAAGAAGAAACTTGAACTTTTGTATTCTCTTGTTTGATGAAGTTTAAGTTTACCTTAAGAAGAAACTTGAACTTTTGTATTCTCTTGTTTAATCAAGTTTAAGTTTACCTTAAGAAGAAACTTGAACTTTTGTATTCTCTTGTTTAATCAAGTTTAAGTTTACCTTAAGAAGAAACTTGAACTTTTGTATTCTCTTGTTTAATCAAGTTTAAGTTTACCTTAAGAAGAAACTTGAACTTTTGTATTCTCTTGTTTGATGAAGTTTAAGTTTACCTTAAGAAGAAACTTGAACTTTTGTATTCTCTTGTTTGATGAAGTTTAAGTTTACCTTAAGAAGAAACTTGAACTTTTGTATTCTCTTGTTTAATCAAGTTTAAGTTTACCTTAAGAAGAAACTTGAACTTTTGTATTCTCTTGTTTAATCAAGTTTAAGTTTACCTTAAGAAGAAACTTGAACTTTTGTATTCTCTTGTTTGATGAAGTTTAAGTTTACCTTAAGAAGAAACTTGAACTTTTGTATTCTCTTGTTTAATCAAGTTTAAGTTTACCTTAAGAAGAAACTTGAACTTTTGTATTCTCTTGTTTAATCAAGTTTAAGTTTACCTTAAGAAGAAACTTGAACTTTTGTATTCTCTTGTTTAATCAAGTTTAAGTTAAGTTTAACAAAAAACATAAAGATTATTTATTTGAAGGAGTTCAAGTTTATTTTAGGAAAAAAAACAAACATTTTAGTCTCATGTTTTATCAAGTCTGAGTTTAAGAAAATACTTAATTGTTGTTCTTTAATCAAGTCTGAGTTTAAGAAAATACTTAATTTTTGTTCTTTAATCAAGTCTGAGTTTAAGAAAATACTTAATTGTTGTTCTTTAATCAAGTCTGAGTTTAAGAAAATACTTAATTGTTGTTCTTTAATCAAGTCTGAGTTTAAGAAAATACTTAATTTTTGTTCTTTAATCAAGTCTGAGTTTAAGAAAATACTTAATTTTTGTTCTTTAATCAAGTCTGAGTTTAAGAAAATACTTAATTTTTGTTCTTTAATCAAGTCTGAGTTTAAGAAAATACTTAATTTTTGTTCTTTAATCAAGTCTGAGTTTAAGAAAATACTTAATTTTTGTTCTTTAATCAAGTCTGAGTTTAAGAAAAGACTTAATTTTTGTTCTTTAATCAAGTCTGAGTTTAAGAAAAGACTTAATTTTTGTTCATTAATCAAGTCTGAGTTTAAGAAAATACTTAATTTTTGTTCTTTAATCAAGTCTGAGTTTAAGAAAATACTTATTTTTATTGTTTAATCAAGTCTGAGTTTAAGAAAACACTTATTTTTATTGTTTAATCAAGTCTGAGTTTAAGAAAATACTTAATTTTTGTTCATTAATCAAGTCTGAGTTTAAGAAAATACTTAATTTTTGTTCTTTAATCAAGTCTGAGTTTAAGAAAATACTTATTTTTATTGTTTAATCAAGTCTGAGTTTAAGAAAACACTTATTTTTATTGTTTAATCAAGTCTGAGTTTAAGAAAATACTTAATTGTTGTTCTTTAATCAAGTCTGAGTTTAAGAAAATACTTAATTGTTGTTCTTTAATCAAGTCTGAGTTTAAGAAAATACTTAATTTTTGTTCTTTAATCAAGTCTGAGTTTAAGAAAATACTTAATTTTTGTTCTTTAATCAAGTCTGAGTTTAAGAAAATACTTAATTTTTGTTCTTTAATCAAGTCTGAGTTTAAGAAAATACTTAATTTTTGTTCTTTAATCAAGTCTGAGTTTAAGAAAATACTTAATTTTTGTTCTTTAATCAAGTCTGAGTTTAAGAAAAGACTTAATTTTTGTTCTTTAATCAAGTCTGAGTTTAAGAAAAGACTTAATTTTTGTTCATTAATCAAGTCTGAGTTTAAGAAAATACTTAATTTTTGTTCTTTAATCAAGTCTGAGTTTAAGAAAAGAGTTATTTTTATTGTTTAATCAAGTCTGAGTTTAAGAAAACACTTATTTTTATTGTTTAATCAAGTCTGAGTTTAAGAAAATTCTTAATTTTTGTTCTTTAATCAAGTTTGAGTTTAAGAAAACACTTAATTTTTGTTCTTTAATCGAGTCTGAGTTTAAGTAAATTCATAATTGTTGTTGTTTAAGTTTGAGTTTAAGAAAACACTTAATTTTTGTTCTTTTATCGAGTCTGAGTTTAAGAAAATTCATAATTGTTGTTGTTTAAGTCTGAGTTTAAGAAAACCCTTAAGTTCTTGCTCAGATCTTCTCTCTTGAACTCGATCCTCAGAAAACAAATGTTTTCTCATAAATTCTTTGGTTTCTTTTGATGGAATGTTTTCTAGTGTTTGTGGTCGGAAGTGAACAGAACCGGGTCCAGAGTTCTGGCAGGACTTGAGAGCAGCGGCGGCTGGTTCTGATCGCGCTGAAGCCAGGATCGGGTTCGGGTCTGGCAGCAGCTCGAGACTCGGAGCAGAACATCAAGGACCACGAGGTCCAAACTTCTCTAGAATGGAAGAAAACAAACACATTCCTTCAACAGAACCGACTCACGTCCAAACAGAACCGACCCACGTCCAAACAGAACCGACCCACGTCCAAACAGAACCGACCCACGTCCAAACAGAACCGACCCACGTCCAACAGAACCGACCCACGTCCAAACAGAACCGACCCACGTCCAACAGAACCGACCCACGTCCAAACAGAACCGACCCACGTCCAAACAGAACCGACACACGTCCAACAGAACCGACCCACGTCGTCCAAATCCAACACAATTGAACGTAATGAGCTCAGGATTAGTGTGATCCGGGTCGGGTCGGGTCAGAACCGGAGCGCGGCTGACGGGCGGTCCTGAGATGTTCCTCTGGAGGGAAGGGTTTGACCGGAGAGCCCGGTCCGGTGAAACTGGACCCTGAGAGCGTCAGAGAAGAACTTGTTGTTCTGACGGAACCATGCGGTGAAGAACGTGATCCATCTCTGGAGAACCATGTGATCAGATGTGACGCTTGAAGTCTTAGAAAAATAAAAACCTCAAAAATCACCAAAAAAACTACAAATTCAAGTTTTTTTTTCATGGGGGCAAAAAAAATCTACATTTTTTCTTAAACGAGGCTAAAACTTGATCAAGATTTTTTATATTTGTCGCACAAAATGTGTACAAGGTCGACTCTGGAATATATATTTTTATTTTTATTTTTTTAAATAAAGTGTATTTAAAACAAAAATAATCAGTTTTTTCTTTTTAAATATACAATTAACATTCACATATTTGCTTTGTTTGTTTATTTTTGTGTTGCAATTCCACTTCTGGCCGCCAGATGGCAGTTATTACGAGAGGATACAGTGAGTTATCACTATTTATCTCAATATATCGTTCAAATCAAAACCTGCTACAGAACCTGTTCTAATGGTGTAAGAATATTACGGTTCACAGATATATCGTAATACTTTTGTTTTCACGACACTTTGATACATTTTTTTAAAACGTTTTTATTACTTTTAAAACAGTTATTTAATGATTTGTATTTCAATGAGACATTTGTTAAATAAAATGTTTCGATTTTTTAAATTTACTATTCATAGCATTTAATATTTAGTCCTCCGACTACTAGATTGTTATTATGTCCTAATACTTGTTACTACACTATCACAACACCAGAGTCAAGTACTGGACAATATTACACATATATACTTGTTACTACACTATCACAACACCAGAGTCAAGTACTGGACAATATTACACATATATACTTGTTACTACACTATCACAACACCAGAGTCAAGTACTGGACAATACTACACATATATATTTGTTACTACACTATCACAACACCAGAGTCAAGTACTGGACAATACTACACATATATACTTGTTACTACACTATCACAACACCAGAGTCAAGTACTGGACAATACTACACATATATACTTGTTACTACACTATCACAACACCAGAGTCAAGTACTGGACAATACTACACATATATATTTGTTACTACACTATCACAACACCAGAGTCAAGTACTGGACAATACTACACATATATACTTGTTACTACACTATCACGACACCAGAGTCAAGTACTGGACAATACTACACATATATACTTGTTACCACACTATCACAACACTAGAATCAAGTACTGGACAATACTACACATATATACTTGTTACTACACTATCACAACACCAGAGTCAAGTACTGGACAATACTACACATATATACTTGTTACTACACTATCACAACACCAGAGTCAAGTACTGGACAATACTACACATATATACTTGTTACTACACTATCACAACACCAGAGTCAAGTACTGGACAATACTACACATATATACTTGTTACCACACTATCACAACACTAGAATCAAGTACTGGACAATACTACACATATATACTTGTTACTACACTATCACAACACCAGAGTCAAGTACTGGACAATATTATACATATATATGTGTTACTACACTATCACAACACCAGAGTCAAGTACTGGACAATACTACACATATATACTTGTTACTACACTATCACAACACCAGAGTCAAGTACTGGACAATACTACACATATATACTTGTTACTACACTATCACAACACCAGAGTCAAGTACTGGACAATACTACACATATATACTTGTCACTACACTATCACAACACCAGAGTCAAGTACTGGACAATACTACACATATATACTTGTCAGAACACAATCACAACACCAGAGTCAAGTACTGGACAATACTACACATATATACTTGTTACTACACTATCACAACACCAGAGTCAAGTACTGCACAATACTACACATATATACTTGTTACTACACTATCACAACACCAGAGTCAAGTACTGGACAGTACTACACATATATACTTGTTACTACACTATTACAACACCAGAGTCAAGTACTGGACAATACTACACATATATACTTGTTACTACACTATCACAACACCAGAGTCAAGTACTGGACAATACTACACATATATACTTGTTACTACACTATCACAACACCAGAGTCAAGTACTGGACAATACTACACATATATACTTGTTACTACACTATCACAACACCAGAGTCAAGTACTGGACAATACTAGACATATATACTTGTTACTACACTATCACAACACCAGAGTCAAGTACTGGACAATACTACACATATATACTTGTCACTACACTATCACAACACCAGAGTCAAGTACTGGACAATACTACACATATATACTTGTCAGAACACAATCACAACACCAGAGTCAAGTACTGGACAATACTACACATATATACTTGTTACTACATTATCACAACATCAGAGTCAAGTACTGGACAATACTACACATATATACTTGTTACTACACTATCACAACACCAGAGTCAAGTACTGGACAATACTACACATATATACTTGTTATTACACTATCACAACACCAGAGTCAAGTACTGGACAATACTACACATATATACTTGTTACTACACTATCACAACACCAGAGTCAAGTACTGGACAATACTACACATATATACTTGTTACTACACTATCACAACACCAGAGTCAAGTACTGGACAATACTACACATATATACTTTTTACTGCACTATCACAACACCAGAGTCAAGTACTGGACAATACTACACATATATACTTGTTACTACACTATCACAACACCAGAGTCAAGTACTGGACAATACTACACATATATACTTGTTACTACACTATCACAACACCAGAGTCAAGTACTGGACAATACTACATATATATACTTGTTACTACACTATCACAACACCAGAGTCAAGTACTGGACAATACTACACATATATACTTGTTACTACACTATCACAACACCAGAGTCAAGTACTGGACAATACTACACATATATACTTGTTACTACACTATCACAACACCAGAGTCAAGTACTGGACAATATTACACATATATACTTGTTACTACACTATCACAACACCAGAGTCAGGTACTCCACAATACTACACATATATACTTGTTAGAACACAATCACAACACCAGAGTCAAGTACTCCACAATACTACACATATATACTACAGTATCACGATATATGGTATATATATCGATATATGTATCTAATCAACAGATTCTTGATAAAACACAACCCGAGAAATGTAAGTGTTTATTTTTTTAACTCACTTTCTCGCAAAACAAACATCGGTCCCAGCTACCCGGGGTGAGAGTCAGGCAAGTGATGGACGAACACGTGCGACTCGTTCATTCGGAGAATCTCGTCGCGAATAAAAACATCGTAGCGCGTCGACGCCTCATCGTCGCCCTCGTAACGCCGCGCGCGGATCAAGCTAACGCGCGGATCAAGCTAACGCGCGGATCAAGCTAACGCGCGGCGGCGGCGCTGCTGTCGTGGAAGAACCACACGAGGCCCGCGGGCCGGAGCAGCACCTGTCCTCGCTCATCTCAGGTTATTTTCCAGAGGCTTCCTCGCGAGGAGACCCCGAGTCAAGTTCTCCTGCGACCCGAGGCCCGTGTTCTGATCCGTGTCGTACGCGTGACGCAAGACGGAGCGGCTCGTAGTGTCTGGTGTCGCAGAAGTTCTGCCTATAAATACACGAGCAGAACCATTATGTCAGCAGACGGTTCTGACGCCTCGCCGAACATTAGCCTTGAAAGTTTTCATCAAACTGGAAATTAAACATTGAAACTTAATCATCTTGTGATTTATTCATTGTAAAAATGTGTTAAATTAATTAAACATTTAAAAATGTCATTAATAATCCATATAAATTAAATAATACAACATGTTTATGGATTATTTATTGTAAGAAACGATTTAATAAATTAAAAAGGTTTTTTTTTTCAATTTCAAATTAACATTTTATATTATTTTTCCTACTAAATTAATTCAAAACATCAATTTATTGTTTAAAAACAAACAAAGTTTTCATTAAACTGGAAATTAAACATTGAAACTTAATCATGTTGTGATTTATTCATTATAAAAATGTGTTAAATTAATTAAACATTTAAAAATGCCATTAATAATCCATATAAATTAAATAATACATGTTTATGGATTATTTAATGTAAGAAACGATTTAATAAATTAAAAAAAGGTTTTTTTTTTCAATTTCAAATTAACATTTTATATTATTTTTCCTACTAAATTAATTCAAAACATCAATTTATTGTTTAAAAACAAACAAAGTTTTCATTAAACTGTAAATTAAACATTGAAACTTAATCATGTTGTGATTTATTCATTATAAAAATGTGTTAAATTAATTAAACATTTAAATATGTCTAATAATCTATGAAGATTAAATATTATAACATGTTTATAGATTATTTATTTTAAAAAACGATTTAATAAATAAAAAAACTTAAAAAGTGATTATTTTCATTTCAAATTAACATTTTATATTATTTTTGCTACTAAATTAATTCAAAACATCAAATTATTGTTTAAAAACAGATAAAGTTTTATTCAAACTGTAAATAAAACATTGAGACTTAATCATGTTTTGAATTATTCATTGTAAAAATGTGTTAAATTAATTAAAAATTAAAAAATGTCATTAATAATCTATGTAGATTAAATATTATAACATTTTTATGGATTATTTATTGTAGAAAAACGTGATAATGAATAAAAAAAACGTTAAAAAGGTTTTTTTTTCTTATTTTAAATCAACATTTTATATTATTTTTCCTACCAAATTAATTCAAAACATCAAATTATTGTTTAAAAACAAATAAGTTTTATTCAAACTGTAAATAAAACATTAAAACTAAATCATATTCCTAATTATTTATTGTAAAAATGTGTTAAATCAGTGGGAAAAAAATGTAATTAATAATATATGTAGATTAAATAATACAACATGTTTATGGATTATTTATTTAAAAAAAACGAGTTAATAAATAAAAAAAACATTTAAAAATTTCAAATTAACATTTGATATTATTTTTCCTACTAAATTAATTCAAAACATCAAATTATTGTTTAAAAACAAATTAAGTTTTCATCAAAATGTACATAAAACGTTGAAACTGAATCATGTTGTTAATTATTCATTATAAAAATGTGTTCAAATAAAAATAAAAATAAATGTCATTAATAATCTGCGTGAATTAAATAATAAAACATATTTATGGATTATTTATTTAAAAAAACGAGTAAATAAATTAAAAAAAACATTAAAAGGAGATTTTTTTAAATTATTTGATATTATTTTTCCTAATAAAAATGAATTCAAAACATAGAATTATTGTTTAAACTCGAATCATGTTTTCATCAAACTGTAAATAAAACATTAACAAATATATATTTTTAGAATTATTTATTCTTAAAATGTGTTAAATCAATAAATGTAATTATATTAAATATAATTATTTATAATTAAATATTTATTATTATATTAATGTTTATGGATTAAAAAACGAGTTAAAGTTAAAATTAAAATTTTAAAACATTTTTTTTATATTATTTAAACGTTCCAAATAAATTCTTAAAGTAAAAAACTAATATTATAAAATTCTCAGTAAGTGTAATAAAAAAAATAAACCTAAATAATTTAATGAAATGTGTTAAAATTGCCATGTGACGTCACAGGAAGTGACGAGTGCCCCCTGTTGGACGAACCAGGAAGTGACTCTGAATGTTGCTGAAAACTTTAACTACTTCCATCTATTTTACTCGTTTATTTAGAACCTTTTTGACTTTAAAATGTGCCAAAAAATGTACTTTCAATAAAAGTTTTTGCCTTTTCTTTACTATTTTCTGTTTAAATACATGTCAGTTATTTAACTTAATTTAAATTCTTGGACAGTTAAAATATAAAAATGTAGTTAATATTACTTTAAAATATCTTTTTGCTTTCAAATCAAATTTTATTTGTTATCATAGTTAATTTACGGTTTAAATAAATAAATAAAGTGACTATAAAAATTAAATAATTTCTTTTTTTTAATTTAGATTTAAAACGCAAATATTAAAAAGGGTTTGTTCATTTTTGTGTTGCAATTAAACATCCGGCCACAAGATGGCAGCAGTCGTAAAGTCAGTTAAAAAAGTATAAAAAATTCTTATGTTTTTAAGTTGTTTGTTTAAACTTTCATCACAGAAGAAACAACAACGACTCAGAACAAAAGAAGTTTAATTTGCATAAAAGATATTTTAGATGAAAAAAAACATCTAAAAAAAGAAACGTTACATAAATCTATCGGAACATTTAAGAACAAAAACATGTGTTAAAATAAACGAGTCTTAAAAAACATTTTTAATGAATGTGTTTGTGAAGGGGACACCCTGGAAAGCTCGACTCGGTTTTTACGCGGTAAGAGTTTTTTTTTAAAGAAAACGTTCTTTTCGGGCGCCTAGAGATGACATCATCAGGAAGCTGCGGGACTTCAAATGTCAGCGGATCGGTGGAGGAGGAAGCGGCGTTCAAGAGGCGTGGCCTATCGTACGGCGACTTCCTCCCGTCTCCTCGTAGCGCCGAAGAACTTCCCGGTCGGTGGCGACGAGCTCTGGCTCCGCCCCCCTCAGCTGAAGAGCCTCCTCTGATTGGCCACCAGCGCCGTCTGGCTCTCGCGCCGCCGCTCCTTCTTGCGCTCCAGGCGGAGCCTCCAGCACGCCACGCTGGCGGCGAGCAGCAGCAGGCCGGCCGACAGCAGCGTCAGGCCGAAGCAGGAGATGGTGGATCCGTGCGAGTTGAAGCTGTAGGCCACGGCCGTGACCACCACGCCGGCCACCAGGACCACCAGGCCGAAGGGGACGGTGCAGCGGTAGCAGGAGAGCTCGGCGCCGCCGGTCGCCGCCGCCAGCTGGACCTCGTTGACCAGCGGCACGTTGACCGTGGCGGCGTCTTTGTTGGGTTTCTTCTCGGGAGGAGCGGCCGGCGTTCTCATGGCGTCCGCCGCGGCTTCCTCTGGCATCTCGGCTACAGCGCCGCCTGCTGGTCAGCGTCTGCGAGGAGACCAGACGTTTACTTGCAACTCCAGCCTGTCTTCGTCCTCTCACCTACCCTTCCTTTGTTTAACTTTTCTCTCTTCTTAACCATAGTTTTATCCATCCATCCATCCATGCATCCATCCAACTATCCATCCATCCATCCATCCAACTATTCATCCATGCATCCATCCATCCATCCATCCATGCATCCATCCATGCATCCATCCAACTATCCATCCATCCATCCATCCAACTTTTCATCCATGCATCCATCCATCCATCCATCCATCCATCCATGCATCCATCCAACTATCCATCCATCCATCCATCCAACTTTTCATCCATGCATCCATCCATGCAT
>NC_141832.1:2460421-2467921 GCF_982586985.1 Callionymus lyra | reverse complement strand
AACGCGATGAATATTCGATTTATGAACGTTAAATATTTCTATATAGTCACGTTAACTCATCGGCGTCAAAAATAAGTGTTTATTATTTACTAGAAAAATGTCATCATAGGTGTTGGTCTCAAGCACAAGGATTGTTATTGTTTACATTTGTATTAAATATTATTAAATAAAAACCTATTTTTTTTTAACTCATAAGTAAATAATAAAATGTTGTATTCGTTGAAAACACTTAATTTAAACAGGATTTTGTCTCAAAACTCAAGCAGGTTTTGAATAGAATCGTGACTCACTTGTTTATTGTCTTTGATGTGGTTCTGAACGTCTGTCATACATAATAATAATAATAATAATAATAATCTCTTTTTATATATGTATTTACTACACGTATACTAAGCTAAACATCTTTGATAGAATAGAAAACAATCTTTTACGTTGTTTTGATTCATATTTAAATGCCTTTAAACATTAAAACTTTCTACAGTGTTTATTAAAACTGGATTTAGTCTAAAAAAAACATGTCTTGACGTGAGATGGTGTTGATGTTCAGTGACTCATGTTGACGCGTCTCTGATGTGGTTCTAAACATCCGAGCAGGTCCACGGGTCGTGATCCCAGCCGCGTGATTCTGGGATTAATTTGCGTCGGCGACGCTTCTGGGCTTCAGTTCAAAGAGCAAAACTGTGTTTTTCTTCTTCCTCTCCACAGGAAACCGGACTTTACGAGTACAAAGTCTTCGGCTCCCTGGCGGGCGTGGCTCCGGAGGTCTGCGTCCAGGTGTACATGGACCTGAGCTACCGCCGGAACTGGGACGGATACGTCAAAGGTAGGGGGGGTCAGGACGGGGTCGCACGGGGTCACGCGGGGTCACACGGGGTCACGCGGGGTCACACGGGGTCATGTTCTTACTCGCCTGAAGTAACGTCTCCGTCTCTGTCCTCACGCTCGTCCTCAGAGGTCAACAGGTAACCGTAGAGAGTCTCCTGGCGTAGCTTTCCAGGGACTCCACTAGTCCAGCTAGAACCCTCTAGTCACGTGGATTCTCCCTGAAGTCGACTTCCTCGTCCGAACTGTTTTATGAATGAAAATACATTAAATATGACATGAATCAGTCGAGTTACGAGTCTTACGTTTCCACAGATAAAAAAAAAGAAAAGAAAATGTCATAAAAATCCCAAAAATTCATACCAAACATATTTCAAATGCTAAAAAAGTAAATGTTGAACTCGACTGACGATGACATAAATTGTATGGAGGGACATTAGTGCCATCAGAATATAAAATGGTTGAAATTAGTATATTTTTATTTAAAACTATAAATATTTTTTTAATAATTGAAAGCAATAGTTTCTATATTAAACCGTTACATTTGTTTTTATTTAAAGATTATATTATATAATTTGTATATTTAAAATATTATTTCAATAATTAAAAATACATTTTTTTAAACTATTATTCTAAAGAATAAAAAATAATAGTTCTAAATGCAATTTATTTTTTATTTTTTGTATTTTAATATAAAAATGTTGGTATAATGAAAAACATTCATTTGAAAATAATCCAAATGTTTTATTAAAATATAAAATGTAAAAAGGATGGCGCTGATGTACTTCCATAGATAAAAACAAACATGTTGTTTTAACGACAAGTTTTTCTTCCAGAACTCACCGAAAAAGAGTTTGACGGACAGAAGGCGATTTACTGGGAGGTTAAATACCCGTTTCCTCTTTCCAACAGAGACGTATCCTTTTGAATCACCTCCCCCGAGGAGGTCATTTCATTGTTGTCATGATTTAAAAAAGTTGATTAAAGTACGACTACCAGCCAGACTTCACATGAATCAGTTTTGAGCTGATAAAGTTACTGTAGGATGTTATTGATTTTTATGCTCTACCTCAGTACTTTTTGTATTTTCACATTTATTTATTTTTCTAAATACATATATTAGCTTGTATTGATACTAAATCTGAATCAAAGAAATAGTGAGTTTTTATTCATTCAGAAAACCAAAAATGAACCATCCGTGCTGCTCCCATCAACCCTGGGTTGCTGGGACGATGGGAAAATCAGACTTGTATAGACTAAGGGTGTGTATTGTCAAGAATCTGTTGATACGTGTCACGATACAGTCAACACTATGATATAAAGTAATACTAGGAACAAGGATAACAACTGTCGACTACTTGACTCTTGTGTTGTGATAGTGTAGTAACAAGTATATATGTGTAGTATTGTCCAGTACTTGACTTTGGTGTTGTGATAGTGTAGTAACAAGTATATATGTGTAGTATTGTCGACTACTTGACTCTTGTGTTGTGATAGTGTAGTAACAAGTATATATGTGTAGTATTGTCCAGTACTTGACTTTGGTGTTGTGATAGTGTAGTAACAAGTATATATGTGTAGTATTGTCCAGAACTTGACTCTGGTGTTGTGATAGTGTAGTAACAAGTATATATGTGTAGTATTGTCCAGTACTTGACTCTGGTGTTGTGATAGTGTAGTAACAAGTATATATGTGTAGTATTGTCCAGTACTTGACTCTGGTGTTGTGATAGTGTAGTAACAAGTATATATGTGTAGTATTGTCCAGTACTTGACTCTGGTGTTGTGATAGGGTAGTAAAAAGTATATATGTGTAGTATTGTCCAGTACTTGACTTTGGTGTTGTGATAGTGTAGTAACAAGTATATATGTGTAGTATTGTCCAGTACTTGACTCTGGTGTTATGATAGTGTAGTAACAAGTATATATGTGTAGTATTGTCCAGTACTTGACTCTGGTGTTGTGATAGTGTAGTAACAAGTATATATGTGTAGTATTGTCCAGTACTTGACTCTTGTGTTGTGATAGTGTAGTAACAAGTATATATGTGTAGTATTGTCCAGTACTTGACTCTGGTGTTGTGATAGTGTAGTAACAAGTATATATGTGTAGTATTGTCCAGTACTTGACTCTGGTGTTGTGATAGTGTAGTAACAAGTATATATGTGTAGTATTGTCCAGTACTTGACTCTGGTGTTATGATAGTGTAGTAACAAGTATATATGTGTAGTATTGTCCAGTACTTGACTCTGGTGTTGTAGTATTTACAGACCACATGACTCTTGACAAAGTCGTAACTTCTTTCATTTGTTTTCAAACCAGAATATGAACAAACATCACCTTTAAAATCAGCTGGAGTCACTGTATCCTCTCGTCCTCAGTCATTGCCGGGATCTCATTGTTCCTTTATCTGCGGAGGACGTAATGACTGCCATCTAGAGGCCGGAAGTTTAATTGCAACACAAAAATGAACATGAATATCGATACAGTATCATGAAAAGAACATGAACACATGTACATCAAAACAAACATTAACACATGAGTCACGATCCACTTGGGGAGTCAAGGCTGAAAAAGTAAAAAAAGATGTATTAATACGAGAGTGTTGTTCTTTGACCGAGCGCTTCAGTACGTGTACGTAAGGGAGCGCAGGGACCTGGATCTGGACGGCAGAAAGGTCTGGGTGGTCCTGGCCAGAAGCTCCACGGAGACCCTGTGTCCTGAGAAGAGCAGCGTCCTGAGGGTGAAGGACTACAAGCAGAGTCTGGCCATGGAGAGCGACGGCAGCGGAGGAACTAAAAGTACGTATCATGATACAGGGTCAACGATACGATGTATAGTGATACTGTAGTAACAAGTATATATGTGTAGTATTGTCCAGTACTTGACTCTGGTGTTGTGATAGTGTAGTAACAAGTATATATGTGTAGTATTGTCCAGTACTTGACTCTGGTGTTGTGATAGTGTAGTAACAAGTATATATGTGTAGTATTGTCCGGTACTTGACTCTGGTGTTGTGATAGTGTAGTAACAAGTATATATGTGTAGTATTGTCCGGTACTTGACTCTGGTGTTGTGATAGTGTAGTAACAAGGATATATGTGTAGTATTGTCCAGTACTTGACTCTGGTGTTGTGATAGTGTAGTAACAAGGATATATGTGTAGTATTGTCCAGTACTTGACTCTGGTGTTGTGATAGTGTAGTAACAAGTATATATGTGTAGTATTGTCCAGTACTTGACTCTGGTGTTGTGATAGTGTAGTAACAAGGATATATGTGTAGTATTGTCCAGTACTTGACTCTGGTGTTGTGATAGTGTAGTAACAAGTATATATGTGTAGTATTGTCCAGTACTTGACTCTGGTGTTGTGATAGTGTAGTAACATGTATATATGTGTAGTATTGTCCAGTACTTGACTCTGGTGTTGTGATAGTGTAGTAACTAGTATATATGTGTAGTATTGTCCAGTACTTGACTCTGGTGTTGTGATAGTGTAGTAACAAGTATATATGTGTAGTATTGTCCAGTACTTGACTCTGGTGTTGTGATAGTGTAGTAACAAGTATATATGTGTAGTATTGTCCAGTACTTGACTCTGGTGTTGTGATAGTGTAGTAACAAGTATATATGTGTAGTATTGTCCAGTAGTTGACTCTGGTGTTGTGATAGTGTAGTAACAAGTATATATGTGTAGTATTGTCCAGTAGTTGACTCTGGTGTTGTGATAGTGTAGTAACAAGTATATATGTGTAGTATTGTCCAGTACTTGACTTGGATTTCATTGTTCCTTTAACTGTGGAGGACGTAACGACTGCTGCCGTCTAGTGGCCTGAAGTTTAATTGCAACACAATAATGTAAAACGTTGTGAAAATGTTGACCCTTAAATAACAAAAATGTAAGTATTTAATTATATACAGACTTTATTGAAATATAAACCATACAATAAGTATGATTAAAATACAAATATGATAACCCCCCCCCCCATCTAAATAAATAAAATAATGATACTAATAAATTAAAATATCGATGTAATGCTGTTTAATATCGATATCATTGAAAGTGTATCATTTGACCCCTCAGTGTTCATGAGGTACTTCGATAACCCCGGCGGGATGATCCCCACCTGGCTGGTCAACTGGGCTGCCAAGGTGAGCGTCTCAAACACTCCCTCCAGTCCTTTCGTTCGCCCTCTGACCCCGATCTCTCCCCCGGACAGAGCGGGGTTCCCGGCTTCCTCACGGATATGAAGAAAGCCTGCAACAACTACGCCAACTACTGCCAGAAGAATTAACTGGTGCGGTGCATGCTGGGAGTTTTCTCCGGCGGAGTCTCCGCGGGAGTCCAGGGTCAGCCGGAGATCATGGCGTCGCATGTGGATCCTGATCCTCCCTCTGTGTTTGTCTGTGCTCCCTGTCCTCGTGGGGGTTCACTCCAGTTTACTCCCACCAGTGTCCCCTGCCTGTCGCCCTTTCTAGCTGGGAATCGAGTGGAAGACCTGTGGGTGAAAATGTCGGTGCTAAACTTTGTTTATTTTGAGAATCATCTACTGAAGAAATATGGAAGTTTATCAGTGTCATCAGAATAAATATTCAATATAATATTCATTAATAATATTATATATCAATAAAGTTCTTTCTATTTAGTGAATTTAAACATTTAAAATGTTGAAACTTTGAATTTTTACATTGAAATGTTGTTGCTCGTCTTTTTAATTTAATTCAACATTTCTTTATATTAAAAGGTTGAATTTGTTTTTAATATTTTTGAAAATATTTTCAAAATTTTTTAACAAATAAACATTGAAAATTAGCAAATTTAATGTTTTTTTATACACAGTTTTATGTGGGATTTATAAGAAATATTATCTTAACTTATTATTATTCCAATAATTAAAAAAAATGCATTTAATTATTAATTTTTAAACATTTCATTCAATAATTTCTAAATAAAAAGATAAACCATTTGTATTTATTTATTTTTTAGAATATTTTAATAAAAAATACTTGATATTCTAATTCCATTAATATTACCAAAAATATCAAATCCTTTAAATTCAACTTCAAAATGTGTCATTATTGTAACAACATTTTACCAAATTTATATGAAAAAACCACACCATTTTTTTTAATTACATTTAAAAAATACAATTAAAATAGGATCAAATTAAAAAACAAAACTAAAAACTCAGCCATCAATAAACAAAATTCCGAACTATTTAAAGAAAACAAATTCAACCTTTTATAGTACAATAAATAACGTGTTTTATTTTAATTGAAAAAACACCATCATTTCAATCCAAAAGTAAAAGTTCCCTCGTTTGAAATGTTAAATTCAAGGATCTAATCTTCCGAAAACTCTGACATCCTTCCCTAAGAACGCGGGTCTGAGCTCAGAGTCCTGGTTCTGCTCGTCATCGTCGTCTCACCCGAGCCAGAGTTCTGGGCGTCGGTCGAGGCCTCGGCGCCGAGCAGACGTCAAAGCTGGTCAATATTGTCGGTGAAAAAAACCCCCAAAACTAACTCATCCCAGATGCTCCTCCGAAAAAACCCCTTTGTCCTCGAACATCTCTTTTATTTTCTTGTTTATTCTGGTTCCTTCCTGAATACTCACTGATTTCACACTTTTGAAGTGAATGTATCGTCGTTCTGCTGCATCACTTTTGATTTAAGTCACTGACACTGTTCGTGAGAAGTTCAATCTTGCAATGAAAAGTCTATTACTGTGTAATACTGTGTAATACTGGTGAATGAATGAAGATCAAAGATACTGTCTTGAAATGGATTCTATTAAAGAATTTGATTGAATTTTATGCTTCAGTGATTTTTAATTCGCATTTTTAAATGTAAATGTAATGTAATCAAAGCAATTTGATTTAAAAATATTTATATTTAGGATCGCTATAATTTAAAACATTGAAAAATATAAAAGGGGAAAAAGAAAAGATGAAAAATGTTTTTACAATAAAAAAGAATATTTAGTTTTTTACCTTTTTTTTTTTTAGAGCAGAGATAATCAAGATTAATATTTAAAAATATAAATCGTAACTAAAGAACTTTTTCACATTTTCTAAAAAGATTTGAACTTGTCCCGTGACACCTGTCAATCAACATAAGTCCCGCCCACTCCGGACCGTTCCAAAATCACAACGATTTAATTTTTAATTTATTTAAACGTTTTTTTTTTTTTTTTTAAACAAACCAAGCGAGGTTAAAAGTTGCACCATATGTTCAGCGACACTATTAATTCACGTAATATAATTATTTTAATATTTAATTTAAAAAAAAAAGTTGGCCACCATTTTGTTTGCGTCCCTCATCACCACAGCTTCTGACGTCACTACATGGCGTCAGAACGCGCCCGTTTCCAAACACAACAGTTTACATTTTTAAAAGTTGTTTAAACATTTTTTTTTACCTTTTATTTAGTGTTTTTTTTCATCAGCAAACAACTGACTAGAGTTCGAGTCATTTTTAACAAAGTAAACTTCAAGGTAAACTTCAAGGTAAATTTCTCCTTTATCGTTTAATTCCGTCTAAATAATGTGTATATTTCGTGTTTGTAGTTTAATCTCAGTACTGATGCACGTTACTGTACTTTTATTTACCGACATTATTACTGACTCCTTTTAAAAATGACAACATTATTTTCAATTCTCTTCAACAATAACTTAATAA
>NC_141832.1:2412921-2457921 GCF_982586985.1 Callionymus lyra | reverse complement strand
TCTTCTTATGTGTGTGTTCTTATGTGTGTGTGTTCTTCTTATGTGTGTGTTCTTCTTATGTGTGTGTTCTTATGTGTGTGTGTTCTTCTTATGTGTGTGTTCTTCTTATGTGTGTGTTCTTCTTATGTGTGTGTTCTTCTTATGTGTGTGTTCTTCTTATGTGTGTGTTCTTCTTATGTGTGTGTTCTTATGTGTGTGTTCTTCTTATGTGTGTGTTCTTATGTGTGTGTTCTTCTTATGTGTGTGTTCTTCTTATGTGTGTGTTCTTCTTATGTGTGTGTTCTTCTTATGTGTGTGTTCTTCTTATGTGTGTGTTCTTCTTATGTGTGTGTTCTTCTTATGTGTGTGTTCTTATGTGTGTGTTCTTCTTATGTGTGTGTTCTTCTTATGTGTGTGTTCTTATGTGTGTGTTCTTCTTATGTGTGTGTTCTTATGTGTGTGTTCTTCTTATGTGTGTGTTCTTCTTATGTGTGTGTTCTTCTTATGTGTGTGTTCTTCTTATGTGTGTGTTCTTATGTGTGTGTTCTTCTTATGTGTGTGTTCTTCTTATGTGTGTGTTCTTCTTCTTATGTGTGTGTTCTTCTTATGTGTGTGTTCTTATGTGTGTGTTCTTCTTATGTGTGTGTTCTTCTTATGTGTGTGTTCTTCTTATGTGTGTGTTCTTCTTATGTGTGTGTTCTTCTTATGTGTGTGTTCTTCTTATGTGTGTGTTCTTATGTGTGTGTTCTTCTTATGTGTGTGTTCTTCTTATGTGTGTGTTCTTATGTGTGTGTTCTTCTTATGTGTGTGTTCTTATGTGTGTGTTCTTCTTATGTGTGTGTTCTTCTTATGTGTGTGTTCTTCTTATGTGTGTGTTCTTCTTATGTGTGTGTTCTTCTTATGTGTGTGTTCTTCTTATGTGTGTGTTCTTCTTATGTGTGTGTTCTTCTTATGTGTGTGTTCTTCTTCTTATGTGTGTGTTCTTCTTATGTGTGTGTTCTTCTTATGTGTGTGTTCTTCTTATGTGTGTGTTCTTCTTCTTATGTGTGTGTTCTTCTTATGTGTGTGTTCTTCTTATGTGTGTGTTCTTCTTATGTATGTGTTCTTCTTATGTGTGTGTTCTTCTTATGTGTGTGTTCTTCTTATGTGTGTGTTCTTCTTCTTATGTGTGTGTTCTTCTTATGTGTGTGTTCTTCTTATGTGTGTGTTCTTCCTATGTATGTGTTCTTCTTATGTGTGTGTTCTTCTTATGTGTGTGTTCTTCTTATGTGTGTGTTCTTCTTCTTATGTGTGTGTTCTTCTTATGTGTGTGTTCTTCTTATGTGTGTGTTCTTCTTCTTATGTGTGTGTTCTTCTTATGTGTGTGTTGTTCTTATGTATGTGTTCTTCTTATGTGTGTGTTCTTCTTATGTGTGTGTTCTTCTTATGTGTGTGTTCTTCTTCTTATGTGTGTGTTCTTCTTATGTGTGTGTTCTTCTTATGTGTGTGTTCTTCTTCTTATGTGTGTGTTCTTCTTATGTGTGTGTTCTTCTTATGTGTGTGTTCTTCTTATGTGTGTGTTCTTCTTATAATGTGTGTGTTCTTCTTATGTATGTGTTCTTCTTATGTGTGTGTTCTTCTTATGTGTGTGTTCTTCTTATGTGTGTGTTCTTCTTATGTGTGTGTTCTTCTTATGTGTGTGTTCTTCTTATAATGTGTGTGTTCTTCTTATGTATGTGTTCTTCTTATGTGTGTGTTCTTCTTATGTGTGTGTTCTTCTTCTAATGTGTGTGTTCTTCTTATGTATGTGTTCTTCTTATGTGTGTGTTCTTCTTACGTGTGTGTTCTTCTTCTTATGTGTGTGTTCTTCTTATGTGTGTGTTCTTCTTCTTATGTGTGTGTTCTTCTTATGTGTGTGTTCTTCTTCTTATGTGTGTGTTCTTCTTCTTATGTGTGTGTTCTTCTTATGTGTGTGTTCTTCTTCTTATGTGTGTGTTCTTCTTATGTGTGTGTTCTTCTTATGTGTGTGTTCTTCTTATGTGTGTGTTCTTCTTATGTGTGTGTTCTTCTTCTTATGTGTGTGTTCTTCTTATGTGTGTGTTCTTCTTATGTGTGTGTTCTTCTTATGTGTGTGTTCTTCTTATAATGTGTGTGTTCTTCTTATGTATGTGTTCTTCTTATGTGTGTGTTCTTCTTATGTGTGTGTTCTTCTTATGTGTGTGTTCTTCTTATGTGTGTGTTCTTCTTCTTATGTGTGTGTTCTTCTTCTTATGTGTGTGTTCTTCTTATGTGTGTGTTCTTCTTCTTATGTGTGTGTTCTTCTTATGTGTGTGTTCTTCTTATGTGTGTGTTCTTCTTATGTGTGTGTTCTTCTTATGTGTGTGTTCTTCTTCTTATGTGTGTGTTCTTCTTCTTATGTGTGTGTTCTTCTTATGTGTGTGTTCTTCTTATGTGTGTGTTCTTCTTATGTGTGTGTTCTTCTTATGTGTGTGTTCTTCTTATGTGTGTGTTCTTCTTCTTATGTGTGTGTTCTTCTTCTTATGTGTGTGTTCTTCTTATGTGTGTGTTCTTCTTCTTATGTGTGTGTTCTTCTTATGTGTGTGTTCTTCTTATGTGTGTGTTCTTCTTATGTGTGTGTTCTTCTTATGTGTGTGTTCTTCTTATGTGTGTGTTCTTCTTCTTATGTGTGTGTTCTTCTTATGTGTGTGTTCTTCTTATGTGTGTGTTCTTCTTATGTGTGTGTTCTTCTTATAATGTGTGTGTTCTTCTTATGTATGTGTTCTTCTTATGTGTGTGTTCTTCTTATGTGTGTGTTCTTCTTATGTGTGTGTTCTTCTTATGTGTGTGTTCTTCTTCTTATGTGTGTGTTCTTCTTCTTATGTGTGTGTTCTTCTTATGTGTGTGTTCTTCTTCTTATGTGTGTGTTCTTCTTCTTATGTGTGTGTTCTTCTTATGTGTGTGTTCTTCTTATGTGTGTGTTCTTCTTATGTGTGTGTTCTTCTTATGTGTGTGTTCTTCTTATGTGTGTGTTCTTCTTATGTGTGTGTTCTTCTTCTTATGTGTGTGTTCTTCTTCTTATGTGTGTGTTCTTCTTCGCCGCCGCCGCGCCGTGTGTCTCGTGTGGGTCCGTGACCCGGGTGTCGTTTTAATACTCGTCGCTCCTCCTCCAAAGTGGAACCAGACCTCGGGTCCGGTGGTCTCGATCCAGCCTCGCCTTCCCGGGACGATGAGCTGTGAAACCAGAACCCAGATGTTCCCTGTGATGAACCGGTTCTGAAGCGTGTTCAGGAACCATCGGTAGATCCTGATCCACAGACCTCAGAGCCCGAGCTGGGGTGTAAGTCTGGATCACTGATGGAAGGTCTGACCATGAATAGATCTGAAAGTAAGAACCAGAATTTTAAAATGATCCTGAAAGAAACTGATGAAGAGTTTGAAGGAGAAATGTGAGTTCTTCTACTAGAGCGGCTCGGAGGAATTGTGAGTTTCTTCTTCTTCTTCTTCTTCTTCTTCTTCTTCTTCGAGATGGAAGCGAACTGGATCCTGGTCGAGGATGACCTTGTTCTTAAGGAACTCCATCATCCATGAGACACTCGGAGTAGAGATGTTTGTGTCGAGGCTCAGAAGAAGAAGAAGAAGAAGAAGTAGAAGAAGAAGAAGAAGAAGAAGAAGAAGAAGAAGAAGAAGAAGAAGAAGAAGTTGAACTTCTTGTCTTCTTTGATGGTTTTACGTAGATCGTTGGACGTCGACCTCTTTTTAAACGCAACAGACCAATTTATTTGTTTGTTCCACTCAATTTTACTAGTTAACAGGTTTATCTTTTGAGTTAACTTAACTTAAATGAGCCTCTTAGCTTTTAAAAAACAGGTTAATGTAACTTCTGAGACAGTAGTCATCTAAAGACCTATGACCCTGCAAATCATTAATAACAAACTATAACTACTTATAAATACAGTTACTTATAATAATAATAACATTTTTCATTAATAAATAACTTTTTAAACTGTAGTTACGAAGGTCTTGACCAACAAATACACTTAAAAACAGCACAATAATAAAACGAGATGAAACACGCATTAAATTCAAGGAAAATATCATGAAATAAAAATGATAAAAACACTGAAAAATAAAGGAGAGTAAAAGCCGAGGGATGAACCCAAGAGTTAATGATGTTAAGAAATTAATTTAGAAACGAGTTCAATTGATTCATAAAACGGATCAAATCACGTCAAAGATAAAAACACAAACTAACACCAGAATAATAAAAGTGTTGCAAAGACGTCACTGAGTATAAAAATGAAAAGATACGATTGAAATGAAAAGATTAATAACATAAAATAAAATGCACACAATGTAAGTCAATACATAATGAATATAAAATAGATTATATTACATTAAACATTATTCATCAATAGCTGAGATGTTTGAATGTTGTTCTTAAAATATATTATTTTGTATTCATTCGTCTTCTTGCTTCATTTTTGGATGGAAACTCATTTTTGCTAAACTTTTACCTAATCAGTTTTATCTTGATCTTTAAAGTATATACTTTATTGAATATTGTTTTGATTGTTTAAGCGCTTTGTGACCCTGGTCTGGAAAAGTACTATATAAATACAAATGACTTACTTACTAACTTGCTGTAACGGCCCCGTGGCCAGGGCTTTGGCACCACTGACCTATAACACTGCAAATAATAGTTAAGTTAATATAAATAATGATGACTTATTACACAATAAACACACAAATGGATAGAAACAGAGAATAAAGAAAAGCATTTAAAGACAAGTTACGTCAGGAAAAAATGTAGAAATGTAGAAAAAAATGAACAATAAAAAGTACAAACTAAAGCAAAATATAAAAAAAATTAAATATTCTTCTTAAAATAGTTTGTTCCGTATTGATTCGTCTTTTGAACCATCAGGTTGATTTATCTTTTTTAATTTTGACTAGTTTACAGGTTTATTTTCTGACTAAACTTGACTTAGACGAGCAGCTTAACTTGTCAAAATGTAAATGTTGGCTAATGTTACTTTAGAGAATATATGATCTTTAAAAAAATAAAATAAATCACCTTTTAGACAGTAATAATCCATAAAACAGAAATAAATGAAGTTTTTGTTCTTTCTTGTGTAACAAACGCCTCCCAGCATCAGTGGTTGGATTCAACTGACGTATAAACCTGCAAATAATGAACTATTAACTATTAATTCATATTAATATTATTAAATAATATGAATGTTTGGCATGTATGCAGAGCACAAAAACTAACAGATTAAAAAATGCATTTAGAAATAAGTTAAATAAAGTCAGTTAGGGATGTTTAAACGTTCTTGTTATAATCTATAATAATTATTCGTCTTTTTCCATCTGAACCACCAGGTTTTTTTTTAAACTGATAGTCAGTACCGCTCTCCGCCAGGAGAGGGCGTCAGTGAGACGAACCAGACGCACGTTGGCGTTGAATATTAAACGAGCTCCTTATTCATTGAGAGAATTTAAACAAACACTACATTAAAGAATAAACTGTACTCTAGAGAAAATATTTAAAATGATGGATCGTTAAAAGTTAACGTAATTAAAAAAAAATAATGACAGAATAATTTGAGCGAAAATTCCTGTGAGGTCATCAAAACTCGACAACACGATTATAAAACGATTTATAAACATAATCAAACTAAATAAAATGAGCTTCAGGGTCGTTTTTTCCGACATTCGTTACATCGAATAACTGGTGTCAGTGCGCCATCTGCTGGTCAGATTGGATCATCGCCAAAGTTTTTATCCAGCAGATTAATCTGTGAGATATGAGTTTCATTTTTGTGTTGCTATGGCAACAACGGCTCCTATTGTTTCTCCGTTTGATGGAATGTTTGTTGAACTAACATTGGTCAGTAATCCAATAGTGGAGCCGGTCTGGAGGAGAGAGCCTGAAGAAAGGGGATCACGTTGAAGTCTCCAGTGACAAGAGTCAGACCTTCTTCTTCTTCTTCACGTCGATCTGTGGAATGTCAGTGATCGGCGTGTCGGACTCTTTCCAGCGCCTGTCAGGAGTGGAAGACAAATATATTTCTTGGCCCGCGATGGCTTCTTTTGATTGGTGCTACAAAAGGCCTAATTAGCTTCAGATCCAGTTCCAGTTCTGGACCCGACTCGCCGCCTCGAACCCCGGCTCACATTTCTCAGGTGCCTGACTGTCTGAGTCTGAAGGAACGTCTGAAGTTATTATTCCACGAGATGTTTAATAAATCTATTAGAGATACTGTCGGGGGCTGAACCCGGGTCTGGGTTGGACCCGAGGGGTCACTTTGGTTTAAGGGTCATGAGGTCGTGGAAGTGGATCCACTGACGGGAGCATCTTTACTTCAGACTCGTTGATACAACCTGTAGAAATATTTACTTTTTTAACTCTTTTCAACTCAACACACCAGTCGATAAACACAAGTTAAAGATAAATAAATGAATACAATTTAATCTAATGATTATATATCGTTTTATTTTAAGAAACTTAAAAAAACATTTCATATATTTTACCATTTTATATAAAATACATCAAATGAAAAACAAGTTATTTTGCCGTCACAAAAAAAACACTTTCTGATTCTGATTATTCCATAATTTTACTTAATTTTAATTCTATTAATTTATTATTATTTTATACACTTTTTAAAGATATTTTATAAATATAAAACTACGGAAAGTATAGAAAAAAACTCTATAAAAAAAAGGCTAAAAAAAGCCAGAAAAAATAGAGGCTTAAGGGATAGTAGGACTCTCCACTAAAATTAGACTCTCCCAGAAAATGAAGTAACTTTTGAATGTGCTTGAGGGGCAGCAGGACTCTCCACTAACATTAGACTCTCCCAGAAAATGAACTAACTTTTGAATGTGCTTGAGTGGCAGCAGGACTCTCCACTAACATTAGACTCTCCCAGAAAATGAACTAACTTTTGAATGTGCTCGAGGGGCAGCAGGACTCTCCACTAACATTAGACTCTCCCAGAAAATGAACTAACTTTTGAATGTGCTTGAGGGGCAGCAGGACTCTCCACTAACATTAGACTCTCCCAGAAAATGAAGTAACTTTTAAATGTGCTCGAGGGGCAGCAGGACTCTCCACTAACATTAGACTCTCCCAGAAAATGAAGTAACTTTTGAATGTGCTTGAGGGGCAGCAGGACTCTCCACTAACATTAGACTCTCCCAGAAAATGAACCAACTTTTGAATGTGCTTGAGTGGCAGCAGGACTCTCCACTAACATTAGACTCTCCCAGAAAATGAACTAACTTTTAAATGTGCTTGAGGGGCAGCAGGACTCTCCACTAACATTAGACTCCCCCAGAAAATGAAGTAACTTTTGAATGTGCTTGAGGGGCAGCAGGACTCTCCTCTAACATTAGACTCTCCCAGAAAATGAACTAACTTTTAAATGTGCTTGAGTGGCAGCAGGACTCTCCACTAACATTAGACTCTCCCAGAAAATGAACTAACTTTTAAATGTGCTTGAGTGGCAGCAGGACTCTCCACTAACATTAGACTCTCCCAGAAAATGAACTAACTTTTGAAAGTGCTTGAGTGGCAGCAGGACTCTCCACTAACATTAGACTCTCCCAGAAAATGAAGTAACTTTTGAAAGTGCTTGAGTGGCAGCAGGACTCTCCACTAACATTAGACTCTCCCAGAAAATGAACTAACTTTTGAAAGTGCTTGAGTGGCAGCAGGACTCTCCACTAACATTACACTTTAAGTCATCTTTTTTTCTACATATTATTCATGAGCCACTAAAATGAAAATGTCTACCTGGTGGCCGACCTGTAGAACTACAGTTGTGATCATGATCTTGAAAAAAAGAACCTACTCCTTCTTCACTGAGACAGACGGACGTCTGTGAGTCTCCAGGCGCTGATGGTCTCGAGCCGATCCTTCGCTGCCCAAACGTCTTCAGCTCTGACTGCAAACATTATGAAGTCTGGAAGGCTGCGTGTTTGCACTCGCACCGTGTTGATTGAATACCAGAAGCGCTCATAAGTATCACTCAGACGGCTGCTAATGCCGCCTATTTGTTTTCCCAAGCTTCTCTTTTTTTTTCTTCTTCTTCTCCTGGCGTTCATTAAAATAATTGTGTTCAGTGCTCGGCAGACCACAGACTGGCACCTTCCCCTGATTCTAGCTCCACTCCGGGCCAACATAAGCCCTGCATACCAATGAGGGAACTACTTGTGTTTACTCCTCCCGGCAGACTCAGGGTCCTCTCTTCTCTTCTTCTGTGGTTTCTGGCAGATTCCTGCGTCTTGCACGGCAATCAGCGGACGATGATCGTCGACACCGACGTCTCATCGCTCGACTCGCCTTCCCTTCTTAGAACCACAGTAGCTTGTATCACAGTAGCTCCGGTTCAAGTCATGATTGACTCTCGTCCGGATGTCGTTTAGTTACTGGTTAGGTGTGATAACCAATCAGGACTCAGGTTTAAACTATGCAGAGCCAGAAGAATAGAACTCTGTGAACCGTTGGATCATCTGTACGATCTTATCTCTTGTTTCCATACTTCCACGTGAGATAAAAGTACAAATCTGACTCTGATCCACCATTTTGATTCAACACTAACATTAGACTCTCCCAAGAGGTTAAATAACTTTTCAGAAGTGCTTAAGTGGCAGCAGGAGTCTCCACTGACATTAGACCCTCCGAGAAAATTAACTAACTTTTAGATTTGCTTTTGAAGCAGCAGGACTCTCTACTAACGTTAGACCCTTAATGGAGGTTAACCCACTTTTAAGATGTGCTTGAGGGGCAATAGGACTCTCTACTAACGTTAGACCCTTAATGGAGGTTAACTAACTTTTTATATGTGCTTGAGAGGCAGCACGACTCTCAACTAACGTTGGACCCTTTATGGAGGTTAACTCACTTTTTATATGTGCTTGAGGGGCAATAGGACTCTCCACTAACGTTAGACCCTTAATGGAGGTTAACTCACTTTTTAGATGTGCTTGAGGGGCAGCAGGACTCTCCACTAACGTTAGACCCTTAATGGAGGTTAACTCACTTTTTAGATGTGCTTGAGGGGCAGCAGGACTCTCCACTAACGTTAGACCCTCCCAGCAGATTGACCTTACTTTTTTAGATGAATAAGAGAAAGCTCACTCTCTTGTCCTCCTCGTTCACCAACAAAACTAGTTTGTCCTTCTCCAGTAACGGCTGGTACAGTAGAACTGGCTCTTCTTCAGGTGCTAAGTTGTGGGCTTGTTCTTCCTCGTCAGGCTTTTTTCCTTCTTCTACATTTTATTCACATGAATATTCATTTATTTGACCATAAACCTCTCATTTGAGGCCAATTTCAATAAAAAAAAACCCTGTAAATACAATCTCTGTATCCGTCGTCATTAAAGCAAACAACGTCGGCGCTACATTCCCGAATCGTTCTGCCGGAGTCGACCGTGAAGGTCGTCAGCGTCTCCTCTTGTTCTCGCTGTCAACAAATCACTTTCGCTTTAATTTCTTCATTATGACTTGTCTGCCGCGGGCGCAGAACAACAAATCTGTCTGGAGATCATTTAAAAAAGGTTGTCGTTATGCCCCGACTTCTGGAATGTTCCACCCACGATCCTCCGAGCTACCACCTCAAAAACACCATTTACTGTAATGCTGCTGATTTATGACAGCTCCGGGTGTCTGATTTAGTGTGATTGCCGACTCATCACGCCGACCCACTCAAATTATGTCATTACTCTGCCAGCGATTCCTTGGGATCGCAGCGCACCTCCAGCCAGACCTGATAAACATCTCGTACGGCAGGAGGCATCCAGAGTTTGAACGTCGTGTAGCGCACAGACTTGTCGAGCGTGGAATGGTAATGACTTCACACTGGCACCGGCTAAGTGTTTTTCTTGGAGCGCGACTTCACCTCAAGTGATTCGTGGTTTGACCTGCACTCAGGGAAGCGGAGAACTCGACGGGCTCGGGCGTCTAGACGATGGTGCGATGAAGCGCGACCGTCCTGGACATGTAGGAAACATTCGGTGGAATCTTCTCGGGGTGACCCTGCAGGGGCCGCACTCTACATTTAATTTGAAGTAGGACTGCACGATATTGGAAATAGGTGCGATATTCGATATTGGTGTCTTGAAGTGCGATATCGATATTAATGCGATTTTATTTTTTGAATGTAGCCGCGCGCTAGCTCGAGTACCGTGAGGAGGTCCGGGGGGTTTAGAGAAGGAAAACGATGCCATATTTGCCTTTCATTTATTTCAACGCTTCAGTGCCGACATGATCGGAGAAAAATATCACTTATAACGCTCCGTTTCGCGGGACTTGCATCGGTTTCCCGTGAAACTGAGCGACATCAGAGAGGAGCCGCCGGCGCATCGCGATATCCCCAAATCAATAATAAATCCACCTCCTTGTACACGCACACATAAAACTTTATAAATGACGCTAACAACTTAGCTCGTTAGCATACGGTGAAGACGGACAGGTTTGTTTGGAAGTTCACGATCTTATAAGAAAACAACTGAGACGAGTGACTGGATCACTAGTGTTTGACTAGATCATAAGTTAGTATTACTTCACTGGATCACTAGTGTTTGACTAGATCATAAGTTAGTATTACTTCACTGGATCACTAGTGTTTGACTAGATCATAAGTTAGTATTACTTCACTGGATCACTAGTGTTTGACTAGATCATAAGTTAGTATTACTTCACTGGATCACTAGTGTTTGACTAGATCATAAGTTAGTATTACTTCACTGGATCACTAGTGTTTGACTAGATCATAAGTTAGTATTACTTCACTGGATCACTAGTGTTTGACTAGATCATAAGTTAGTATTACTTCACTGGATCACTAGTGTTTGACTAGATCATAAGTTAGTATTACTTCACTGGATCACTAGTGTTTGACTAGATCATAAGTTAGTATTACTTCACTGGATCACTAGTGTTTGACTAGATCATAAGTTAGTATTACTTCACTGGATCACTAGTGTTTGACTAGATCATAAGTTAGTGTTACTTCACTGGATCACTAGTGTTTGACTAGATCATAAGTTAGTATTACTTCACTGGATCACTAGTGTTTGACTAGATCATAAGTTAGTATTACTTCACTGGATCACTAGTGTTTGACTAGATCATAAGTTAGTATTACTTCACTGGATCACTAGTGTTTGACTAGATCATAAGTTAGTATTACTTCACTGGATCACTAGTGTTTGACTAGATCATAAGTTAGTATTACTTCACTGGATCACTAGTGTTTGACTAGATCATAAGTTAGTATTACTTCACTGGATCACTAGTGTTTGACTAGATCATAAGTTAGTATTACTTCACTGGATCACTAGTGTTTGACTAGATCATAAGTTAGTATTACTTCACTGGATCACTAGTGTTTGACTAGATCATAAGTTAGTATTACTTCACTGGATCACTAGTGTTTGACTAGATCATAAGTTAGTATTACTTCACTGGATCACTAGTGTTTGACTAGATCATAAGTTAGTATTACTTCACTGGATCACTAGTGTTTGACTAGATCATAAGTTAGTATTACTTCCGCGTATATACCGAGTCAGCGCACCAGCAAGACGCGTCGCCATAGCAACCGAGCCTAACAAGCTGCACAGTTCACAGACGGACGGAGACGTAAACAACAACAAGACATAGAAGTACAAATTGACAACTTTACAGAACATGACACTGATTGATCAAAGTGATCAGTTAAGAAATACCTGATTTATACAATAAAACCATTATAAATTATCGCACAAGTGTTCTTGTTGGAGAGAAAGTGTGAAGTCGTTCACCAGAGAAATTGAGCTCAGTCTGCTGCTGTGGTGGAGAAATCAGGCTCCCCGAACGCTGCACTGAACCCTTTAAGAAACTGTAGAATAAAAGATCCAGAAAGTGAAGTGACTGAATTTAGCCTTTTCTTCTCTCCAGGATCTGGATTTTTATTTGATTGGATGGTTTTTATTTGTTTGAGTAAAGAAGGAACTCCAGCGAGCAGCCATGAAAGTAGGATGAACCTCAAAATTCGACGTCTCCGAAAATGGAAAAAATTGTCGGAATACTTAAGTATGATATCAGACGGACCATGTGAGCGCAAAAAATTGTTGCCCAAATGTGTATAATGTTGTTTTTTGAAGGCCTGAAAAAGGTATAATTCGACCTATTTTAATCACTCAAACTTTAAAAAATGGCCAAAAATCGACGTCTCCGAAAATGGAAAAAAATGTCGGAATACTTAAGTATGATATCAGACGGACCATGTGGGCGCAAAAAATTGTTGCCCAAATGTGTAAAATGTTGTTTTTTGAAGGCCCGAAAAAAGGTATAATTTGACCTATTTTAATCACTCAAACTTTAAAAAATGGACATCTCCGAAAATGGAAAAAAATGTCGGAATACTTAAGTATGATATCAGACGGACCATGTGAGCGCAAAAAATTGTTGCCCAAATGTGTAAAATGTTGTTTTTTGAAGGCCCGAAAAAAGGTATAATTTGACCTATTTTAATCACTCAAACTTTAAAAAATGGACAAAAATCTAAAATTAGAATGTGACATCATCGTCTGTGGATCGTGATCTTGGAAACTAACACGACAGAAAAGTCTTGACGTCGCGCTCTTACGGTGGAATAAAAAGACCCACAAGTCATTGCACCGTCACTTGTAATTATTGTCTGACATAACCTCGTCTCGTTTCCATCAAACGTCTTCAGTCATCGTGTCCTTCACGCCATCTTTCCGCTTCATTAGGCCTCGTCGGATCAGGAGGACGCCGACGCCGACGCCGACGTTGTTTTTCTAAACGCAGATATGAATCTCTGTGTCTCCACCGCTGTTTGTCTTTCTTTAACCTTTCACTTTCTTTCGGGGGCCGGTCCAGCAGTTTTAAGAGAAATGTTTGTTGTTTCACACCGAGCGCGAGGAGCCAGCAGTAAAGCCGTCTGTGAACTTAAGTGCTTCGTCCATAAACCTCCCGACGGTGTATCCTCCAGTAAAACGTGTTGCTCTCGAGATGGATCGGCGAGCGTTTCTGGAACCAATAAAAACCCTCTTGAAAACAGTCAAATGATGCCGTCTCGGGTTGCAGACGGATCCACGGACTCGGGGGTCGGTCACCCGTCGAGTCCTGTGCGTTCCACGGACCGCGGACGAGCAAACAAACGTCGGGATGTCGGTTTGTTCCGAAAACATTGGGAGCAAACAAACGCTGAATTACAGTCGACGGACATCAGAGCTCACCCTGACAAACCATGTCTGAGCTCCGCGGCGTCAGAACAAACATGTTAAACTCGGGGCGTCAAACGGACTCGCGGGGCTTGAACTGTGGACATTAATAATGTCGGGTCTGCAAGAACACATCCTTGAAACAAACTTCTGATGCTGTTATTAAACCAAGTTTTGAGACAATTTGTAGGTATTTAAAGCCATGTTGGGCCACATCAAACAATTTAGACGGGCTGGATTTTGCCCCTGGACCATAAGTTTAATGCTCATATATTCAACACTTTATTATAAACATATTGTTTAATCTTGTAAAACCTGTTTATTCATAATAGAGAACAATCAGCAGGAGAACACATGACAGGTGAAGACAATAACAATCAGCAGGAGAACACAAGACAGGGGAAGACAACAACAATCATCAGGAGAACACAAGACAGGTGAAGACAATAACAATCATCAGGAGAACACAAGACAGGTGAAGAAAATAACAATCAGCAGGAGAACACAAGACAGGTGAAGACAATAACAATCAGCAGGAGAACACAAGACAGGTGAAGACAATAACAATCAGCAGGAGAACACAAGACAGGTGAGGACAATAACAATCATCAGGAGAACACAAGACAGGTGAAGACAGTAACAATCAGCAGGAGAACACAAGACAGGTGAAGACAATAACAATCATCAGGAGAACACAAGACAGGTGAAGACAATAACAATCATCAGGAGAACACAAGACAGGTGAAGACAATAACAATCATCAGGAGAACACAAGACAGGTGAAGACAATAACAATCATCAGGAGAACACAAGACAGGTGAAGACAATAACAATCATCAGAAGAACACAAGACAGGTGAGAACAATAACAATCAGCAGGAGAACACAAGACAGGTGAAGACAATAACAATCATCAGGAGAACACAAGACAGGTGAAGACAATAACAATCATCAGGAGAACACAAGACAGGTGAAGACAATAACAATCAGCAGGAGAACACAAGACAGGTGAAGACAATAACAATCATCAGGAGAACACAAGACAGGTGAAGACAATAACAATCATCAGGAGAACACAAGACAGGTGAAGACAATAACAATCATCAGGAGAACACAAGACAGGTGAAGACAATAACAATCAGCAGGAGAACACAAGACAGGTGAAGACAATAACAATCATCAGGAGAACACAAGACAGGTGAAGACAATAACAATCAGCAGGAGAACACAAGACAGGTGAAGACAATAACAATCATCAGGAGAACACAAGACAGGTGAAGACAATAACAATCATCAGGAGAACACAAGACAGGTGAAGACAATAACAATCATCAGGAGAACACAAGACAGGTGAAGACAATAACAATCAGCAGGAGAACACAAGACAGGTGAAGACAATAACAATCAGCAGGAGAACACAAGACAGGTGAAGACAATAACAATCAGCAGGAGAACACAAGACAGGTGAGGACAATAACAATCATCAGGAGAACACAAGACAGGTGAAGACAGTAACAATCAGCAGGAGAACACAAGACAGGTGAAGACAATAACAATCATCAGGAGAACACAAGACAGGTGAAGACAATAACAATCATCAGGAGAACACAAGACAGGTGAAGACAATAACAATCATCAGGAGAACACAAGACAGGTGAAGACAATAACAATCATCAGGAGAACACAAGACAGGTGAAGACAATAACAATCATCAGAAGAACACAAGACAGGTGAAGACAATAACAATCAGCAGGAGAACACAAGACAGGTGAAGACAATAACAATCATCAGGAGAACACAAGACAGGTGAAGACAATAACAATCATCAGGAGAACACAAGACAGGTGAAGACAATAACAATCAGCAGGAGAACACAAGACAGGTGAAGACAATAACAATCTTTAGGAGAACACAAGACAGGTGAAGACAATAACAATCATCAGGAGAACACAAGACAGGTGAAGACAATAACAATCATCAGGAGAACACAAGACAGGTGAAGACAATAACAATCAGCAGGAGAACACAAGACAGGTGAAGACAATAACAATCATCAGGAGAACACAAGACAGGTGAAGACAATAACAATCATCAGGAGAACACAAGACAGGTGAAGACAATAACAATCATCAGGAGAACACAAGACAGGTGAAGACAATAACAATCAGCAGGAGAACACAAGACAGGTGAAGACAATAACAATCATCAGGAGAACACAAGACAGGTGAAGACAATAACAATCAGCAGGAGAACACAAGACAGGTGAAGACAATAACAATCATCAGGAGAACACAAGACAGGTGAAGACAATAACAATCAGCAGGAGAACACAATAAAAAAAACAATCACTCAGTCAATCTACATCCAATTAGAAGCTTTATTTTTGTCACTGCACTGGGAGCTCAGTGGTCCAGACGGCCCAGGACTTCTGTTTGTAGTCCGTCTTCAGACACTTTATTTCGTAAGAATGTCCAGCCAGTGGGACGTAAACCCCTCGACTACTGTTTCCTGTTGATGTTGGACCAACAGTTATGTTACACAGTTACGTTCTACTCCTTGTTACTGTTCTACTACAGTTACGTTCTACTGCTTGTTACTGTTCTACTTCAGTTACGTTCTACTACAGTTACGTTCTACTCCTTGTTACTGTTCTACTACAGTTATGTTCTACTACTGTTACGTTCTACTCCTTGTTACTGTTCTACTTCAGTTACGTTCTACTACAGTTACGTTCTACTCCTTGTTACTGTTCTACTTCAGTTACGTTCTACTACAGTTACGTTCTACTCCTTGTTACTGTTCTACTACAGTTATGTTCTACTACTGTTACGTTCTACTCCTTGTTACTGTTCTACTTCAGTTACGTTCTACTACAGTTACGTTCTACTCCTTGTTACTGTTCTACTTCAGTTACGTTCTACTACAGTTACGTTCTACTCCTTGTTACTGTTCTACTTCAGTTACGTTCTACTACAGTTACGTTCTACTCCCTGTTACTGTTCTACTACAGTTACGTTCTACTCCCTGTTACTGTTCTACTACAGTTACGTTCTACTGCTTGTTACTGTTCTACTTCAGTTACGTTCTACTGCTTGTTACTGTTCTACTTCAGTTACGTTCTACTCCCTGTTACTGTTCTACTACAGTTACGTTCTACTACAGTTACGTTCTACTGCTTGTTACTGTTCTACTTCAGTTACGTTCTACTGCTTGTTACTGTTCTACTTCAGTTACGTTCTACTCCCTGTTACTGTTCTACTACAGTTACGTTCTACTACAGTTACGTTCTACTGCTTGTTACTGTTCTACTTCAGTTACGTTCTACTCCCTGTTACTGTTCTACTACAGTTACTGTTCTACTACAGTTACGTTCTACTCCTTGTTACTGTTCTACTTCAGTTACGTTCTACTGCTTGTTACTGTTCTACTTCAGTTACGTTCTACTACAGTTACGTTCTACTACAGTTACTTTCTACTCCTTGTTACTGTTCTACTACAGTTACGTTCTACTACAGTTACGTTCTACTACAGTTACGTTCTACTCCTTGTTACTGTTCTACTACAGTTACGTTCTACTACAGTTACGTTCTACTACAGTTGCGTTCTACTCCCTGTTACTGTTCTACTACAGTTACGTGCTACTGCTTGTTACTGTTCTACTACAGTTACGTTCTACTGCTTGTTACTGTTCTACTACAGTTACGTTCTACTCCTTGTTACTGTTCTACTACAGTTACGTTCTACTCCTTGTTACTGTTCTACTACAGTTACGTGCTACTGCTTGTTACTGTTCTACTACAGTTACGTTCTACTACAGTTACGTTCTACTCCTTGTTACTGTTCTACAATGTTACGTTCTACTACAGTTACGTTCTACTACAGTTACGTTCTACTACAGTTACGTTCTACTACAGTTACGTTCTACTACAGTTACGTTCTACTGCTTGTTACTGTTCTACAATGTTACGTTCTACTACAGTTACGTTCTACTCCTTGTTACTGTTCTACAATGTTACGTTCTACTCCTTGTTACTGTTCTACTACAGTTACGTGCTACTGCTTGTTACTGTTCTACTACAGTTACGTTCTACTACAGTTACGTTCTACTCCTTGTTACTGTTCTACAATGTTACGTTCTACTACAGTTACGTTCTACTACAGTTACGTTCTACTACAGTTACGTTCTACTACAGTTACGTTCTACTACAGTTACGTTCTACTGCTTGTTACTGTTCTACAATGTTACGTTCTACTACAGTTACGTTCTACTCCTTGTTACTGTTCTACAATGTTACGTTCTACTACAGTTACGTTCTACTACAGTTACGTTCTACTACAGTTACGTTCTACTACAGTTACGTTCTACTGCTTGTTACTGTTCTACTACAGTTACGTTCTACTGCTTGTTACTGTTCTACTACGTTACGTTCTACTACGTTACGTTCTAAGTATGTACGATTGTCTCTGGCGTTTGCTTCGTGAAGATACTTTTCAGTCTATTTATTATTTAATCTTTAGTTTCCGTCTCGACATTATGTCGGACTGAGAACGTCGCATTATCCCCGACTGGATCTCCTCGGCTTAACGCCCTCGACCTATAGGAAGGTCTCCCCGGCGTGGCCGCGGGAGTCACAATACTAGGAGATAAAAAAATGCTGGATCTTCACACCAGACTCTTCCGTCTGCCGCTCGTCTGCTGGCGACGCCATCGTGGAATATTCCTCTGTATCTGGAGACTCGCAGTCTGAAGAAGGCGCTTCACGCAAATCTCTTAATTCCTTCTGATGACTTGACATTTACTCAAACTTCCACTCGTAGCTGAAGTCGACCCCGATGGTTTCTTTTTTGTTTTGGTGCCGATTCAAACCCCGGGACATGTTTCAGAAGGAGTCCTGGGTCGGAACTCCAGAAACCGACATGTGAAGAAGCTCAATTTTCGTGAAATTGGAGAGATTTCCTCAGCAATCGTCTCCTCCTTCCTGCATGTTTTTCTTTAATAAAATATCAGCTCCGGTCGACGGGATCCAGCATCAGATGCTGAGAACCTTAAAGATTTTAAGCTCCCGGTCTCTGCCGCGCACCCACTGGGTTTGAGCATATATCATGGTGGCTGTAGACCCCCGTCCCCCCCGCCTTCATCTGTGTCGCTATCTCTGTCAATCCTTCGAGTCGACGGCGGAACGACAACTTTCCCAGTCTGGGAATTTCTTTGATCTGAAAGTCAGTCTCTGCAGGACTCGAGCCAGATCTCTCTCTCTGCTCGTAGATCAGCCGTCAACGAACTTGACGTGTGTCGCTCGTGTCGGGAGGTCCTTCAAGTCCTCTGGAACCGGACCACGATGGCGGGATCTCTCCGGACATTCCTCATCCAACTGACGGAGGATTCGATCGATCCAGAGGTTGTTCCGTCAGATAAACGTTGTTCCTCCAGGGACCCCCGGATTGATAGATGGTTGTTGTGACACGGCAATTTGGCGCGGAATGGCGAACTGTCACCGGGGTCCGCTGATCAAAGGGGTCGCGGGGGGTCAGCAGGACAGTTCACAGTCCTCGCACCAAAGACCAGCCCTTTCTCCACAATCACCGCATGTTTCTCCGACTCCAGCCCCTGCTGGGTGAACTCTGGAGACACTTTCACATTCTGGGTTCGAGTCGTCGGAGCTTCACGACCACGAGACCAGAAATGTTCTCTGACCGTTGATGTGACACGAGATTCAGCTTTTTTTTATATCAGATATACTGTATTTATTTAAACACGGGACAGGAATTATTTTAGTGTGATGCAGTACAGAATTAAAAAATAATAATAATAGATAAATATACAGGAAAATTAACAAAATGAATTGAAATACATTAACGTTAAGTCTTGAAAGTGGCATTAAAAATAAATGCATACAATTATATACAGTAATATTCATGACTTAACATGGATTTTATCCATAAGAGGAATAATGAATAATATAACATCATATATAATTAGATTGTTTTCTTTTTGGTGGAAAATTAAATGTTATAAAAGGCAAAAACCCCTTTTTGTGTCTCATTACGTCGCATCTATAAAGTTTTGTTTAACTATAGTTGACTACTAGTTATCATTGCCTTAAGTCTAGCAAAACATGTCGAAAACAAGTACAAATTTCTGCAAATCTATTGTGACATTTTTGAATCAGTTACCCAGAATACTTAAGGAGTAGAAATATCTATTTATTCCAGAACAATTATAGCAATAGATCCTGAACTACAACAAAGCTTGATGGCGTCTTGAATGTTCTTCCATCCTAATTTGTGTTACATTCTGTCAGTATTATTTTGTGGCTTAATAGTGTGGAACGAGGGGCTTCAGTCTTGTGGGTAGAAGTGTCCGCGAATTGGCTCGTCGTCGACGGCAACCAGTACCTTTTTATTAAATGAATGTCTTTTACTTTTAGACACATTTTAATTTGGAAAAACCCAAGCGAAGCAGCGACATCTGCTCTTTTTTTCCCCTTCGTTATTTTCACACAAATGTTTTTCTCCCTCTCACACACACACACACACACACACACACACACACACACACACACACACACACACACACACTTGAAACGACTTTTCCTGTCAACAACTTTTGTAAATGATCCTGATCTTTTCATCTCTGAATGATTTGCTTGAAAAATACCCTTTTTTTAAAAAAAAAAAACCTTCACTATCTTGCTCTCCGTGTCAAAACAACCACTTTTTTTTTTCTTGACCCGAATTCTTATTCCGCCACCGTCTCGTGCGGATCCCCGGCGGGCGCCGAGCGAGTCTTTACATCACACTCTCCGTGAGAAATATGCTTCAGAAAACAAACGTCCGCCCGCAGCGCTGGAAAAAAAAAAAGCCTTTGTTTCTGTGTTTATGCCAAACTCTAATTTGAACTCAAACACTTCTGGATGATACAAATTGCCTGTTAATTTGCCCTCGTGAAACACAGACGTCCCATATATTTTCCCACAGATCGGGTTCCACTCTGAAAATATTCTGGGCTCCCAACGATCGGGGTTGAATACTGCACACGTCGCACACACACACACACACACACACAGATAGCATCTGATTATGTGCGAGTATAAATCAGGCTCTATCGGATGATCCTGTGTTTGTGTTTGACAAAAGGAAGATAAAGCGAAGCACTCTCAGTTCGTCTTCGAGGCCCCTGGGGAAGAATGTGTCCCTCGGCAGCGTCACCTCCTAAAGAAAGCAGATTGTGTTACATACAAACATGTCATTGGTGGGACACTGGGGTGAAAATGTCTCCCCGGGGAGCAATCACACCGACTCCAGCTTTTTAAAGAAGTCTCCTCTCTTTCGGCCACTTCTCATTTTTCAGAGCCCCTAGAATTAGTGGAAATCCAAGCTGGCACCGTCCGGCGCTCCGGCGCTGCTCGCTCGCGACGACGAGGAATCAACTCAGGTTTTCCTGTTTGTAACTCTTTGTAACTCGACTCCTTGTTTTGATCAGGAGCCGTGCTTGGACCGTTAGAGTTTTGAACCTCACAAGCTTTTTTCATTTTTTTTATCCGTGCTCTCCAGTACGGAGATTTTGTGTCGCACAAAAGTACAATTGTGTGTTTTAAAATATTCACGTCGTGATCATCATTCAAGCATTATTGCCAATACCTGTGAAAGTACATCTTAAATCAGGTGCTGTCAAACTGGGGCCCGGGGGCAACTTGCAGCCACGAGTTAAAGGTGCGAGTCGAGCCAAGAACACATTATTCTTGTACAAATGAGTATAACTGTCTAATGCAGTCTATAAAGATAAGAAGGAATAGTTAAAAACATGGATAGTTGGAGTAAAATGGCAACAATATAAAACTCCACAAAGTATGAGTCAAATCTGACTCAGCGATGAGTCAAAAGACACTCGGTTGTAAAAGAAATACCTATGAGGTGATGTAGCGACACGTTTCCATGATGCTATATAGATATTGAACAGCATTGTATCTTTCTTTAAATCTTTCATTTTTATTTTGATGGATTTACTTTTGGACTCTTCAGTCAAACCTTTAAATCATAGTGTTGTTTGTTAATATTTCGATGTAGTGTATAAAATAAAATTATATTTATTTTAATTTAAAATGAACGTCCACATATTCCCTGTGTTTGTTCATTTTTGTGTCAAGCGGCAGCCGTTACCTCCTCCACTGCTAAAGGTAGAATTAAATCCCTCGGGATAACTGAGGACGAGAGGATACAGTGACTCAAGAAGCTTCTAAAAGCTGATGTTTTTGGACATATTTTGGTTTGAAAACCAATGAACGACTTTGTCAAGAGTCATGTGGTCCGTCTCAACGACCTGGTCTTCACCAGACTTCACCTGAGGTGACCCTTCTGGCCGGAGACCCCTGGCTTAACTGGGACCGGAATTGTGTTTAAAAGCTGCTAATACACACAAACTAAAAAAACTAAATTCATACAAACGTAATCAAAATGTTGTGTATCTGATTTTTGTTGTGTCTTTGTAACATATTTTGTCTTTTGTTCTGGTATTTAGAGGCTTGTTGTGCGACTGTAAATGTGTGTAACTTTTCCATCGTGTTATTACAGTTAATAGACTGTAATGAACGCGAGAGCATCCAATAACGCACCGGTTCCAATACTGTTTATTGACGCCGCATTCTTGTGGATAATTACCCAGAATCCACAGAAAAACCAACCGAAAGAAACCTCAGAACAAAAGTGCAACGAATCTGGGAAGAGTTTCTCCTTTTAACGGCGGCGACTCATCGGCTCTGGTGGCTGCGAACGTTTGCTCTCTTAACGTTTACACTCTTGGCAGCAGCAACAAAGACGACCATTCCTCTGGCAACAGGCGCCCGTCATTAAGCCTAATTTGTCTGGTAGCGCCCGCCTCGAAAAAGGGCACAAAAGGAGGGCGAGTAAAGCCAGCGTGGGGTCGTCTTCCTGCGCCGTCATCCGATGGCGTGGAGGGGGCGCCCCCCGTGTGGTGAGAGGGCGGGGGGGCGGGGAGGGGGGGCAGACAGCGACAGAGAGGCTGGCAGGAGGAGATCCCTTGAGGACCACTCGGGGACGGCGGCAACCTTAGACGACCCCCCACTTAAACCTACGACCGTCTGCAGTCCTGCGCGTCTGCTGGTTGAAACAACAGCCCCCCGCGGCTGCCGGGGTCCATCCCTGCCACCGGATCAACGCTCGTGCCTCGCTTCCCACCAGACTCGCCTCGTCCGTCCGGAGACCTCGCATCTCCCCAGTCCCTCGTAAACGTCCATCAATCAGCTTTACTGCCGATCGCCGCTCGAACGCCGCTTCAGGAAGGAGCCCAGGACCCGGGGTCACCTGAGCCCCGCCGCCGACCCGGGGACGTACAAATCATGGCCGGTGACCTCGGAGGACGGATATGGGCCACGGACCACGAGGCAGAGCCAAGTGGTTTGTGTCCACTTTGAAGAAGTCTCAAGACCAGCTCCACCAGGAGGGTTACCCAGAATCCAAAACGGTGACGACGGACGCGTGGATTCCCCCCGAAATCTTCCCGTCACCTGAGCCTCCGTGTTTGCCTCGTGACGTGGTTCAGGTCCAGCCTCGGTTCCGCAGGAGGTGAGCGGCGTCTGGGTGGCAGCGGCGGCACTCGGGGGCCTCCCTGGCTGGCGCCTGTAATTTTACCTTCCCATTCATCAGCCGGAGATATTAATAATAACAGCACATCTGGATCCACTTTACTGTCCAGTGTTAACCCCTGGCGTGCCAGTGCTGCCTGATGCCTGCCTCCCCACACCTCGCTGTCACCCGGACCCCCCTCCTGTCAGTCACCCGGACCCCCCTCCTGTCAGTCACCCAGACCCCCCTCCTGTCAGTCACCCAGACCCCCCTCCTGTCAGTCACCCGGACCCCCCTCCTGTCAGTCACCCGGACCCCCCTCCTGTCAGTCACCCGGACCCCCCTCCTGTCAGTCGCCCAGACCCCCCTCCTGTCAGTCACCCGGACCCCCCTCCTGTCAGTCACCCGGACCCCCCTTCTGTCAGTCCCCCGGACCCCCCTCCTGTCCAGTTATTTCATGATATTTTTTGTCAATTTTATGGAAAAACTAGTAAAAATGTAGATGGAATTAATTAAAAAAAAAATGGTTTCATTGTTTTTTAAAAATATTAATTTAGTCTTTAAAAAAAGATTTAACCTTGAAAATCCAACCACATAAAATGACCCCGAAACTTAGTTAATAACCATAATATATGAACCGTTTTTTTGGAATTAATGATAAATAATCTTTTATGTTCATGCAGTTTTAATTTCCACCCAGTTACGTTCGCGTGCTCTCTTGCAAAGACACTGTTTTTTTATGTTTCTTGAGTGACATCTCTCAAAATGACTAAACAATATGATGTATTTTTAGATATATTGCTTCTCTTTCCGACCTTTAACACATGATAGACGTGTTTTTGACTGGAACCAGAGACTTTTTAGATGCTAAACCTGCTATCTTAGCTAGCAGCTAACGCTACTAGCCGTCATAAAGTGTGAAATGTACCAACCTTGTGACAGCGATTACACTGATATTACATTTTGTTGGAAGACTTAAAGAATTTCCTAATTGAGGAATTTTGACTGTATTTGATCTATCGATCTATCAAGATTATAGTAATAGATTAGTTGAGTATTAACCTGAAAAATGTCCAAATTAAATTAGAAATGTTTGCAAATAAAATCATCAACTGCGACCTGGAGGCCCTTCCAGTAGAAGTACTCATTTAATGGATAATATTAGTGTGTATTGACAAGAATGTTTACCTTAAACGTACACGATACCATATAATACGAAACTGTAGGAACACGGATACATTTCTAGTATTGCCAGAGTACTTGATTCTTTCAGTCGTTACTGCTTTCTTTTGAAACCAAAATATGTCCAAACATCAGCTTTAAAAGCAGCTGGAGTCGACTGTATCCTCTCGTCCTCAGTCATCGCCCGTGCTGTGTCTCCAATCGCATACTTCTCTTAGTATACTAGAAGTTAGTATTCATCAGGATAGTGTACGTACTAACTAGTAACTAGTCTTCTACTTCTATTTAACGATGTTTCAACCAGCTGTAGGAACACTAGCGCCACCTGCTGGCAGCACGTTTTTGCAAGTTTGGAAGAAGAACTAAAGAAAAAATATAAGAATCGAAATATTGGCGAGATATTTAAGCTGATATCAGCAGCGAAGACGTGTTTATCCTTCTACTGTTGGCTGAAAATACACCAGTAAGTATATATATATATATATATATATATATATATATATGACGTAACTTCTGTTTAAAACGTCACTAAGATGGAGCCGTTTAGTGTAGAAAGTGTCCATCGATCCATACTCAGTTTTGTGGGCGTTTTAGTGACAATTTAGTGTGTATGGAGCACTATATTTCGCATACTAAGTATTGAGACGCACTTACGCACTAAAAATACTAACTTTGAGTACACAAGTATGCGATTTGAGACACAGCACAAGATGTCATAGTTCCTTTAGAAGACCCTGTACAAGGTTTTGTTTTAACCACCGTATGATGTTTGGCTTCACGTCGGGTCACTTAGAGCTACTTTAGTGACACAAAAAGAAGGGGTACCCCTGACCTTTAGTACAAGAAGTCATTGAAACGGTTTCATCGAACGATCAATTCAAGGCCTCAGGATTCAGGTGTAAAAGGGGCTTCAGGTGTTCCGACCTTCAGCAGCACCTTGCGATGCGACCACATGAAAAGACGCCTGTTCTCCAGGGGCCCCCAGAGGGCCGAGCAGGTGAAGTCACCATCGCCCCGGTCCCCCCAGACTTGGCTCACCTCCCGCTGTCCAAGCCTCCCGCTGAGGTGACAGAGGTCTGCTCTGTGTTGAGGCTGACAACCTCCTGAGCGATGCATAGAAACACTTGTTTCCTTCCATCACCCCCTCGTCCCCCTCGTCCCCCTCGTCCCCCTCGTCCCCCTCGACCCCCTCGTCCCCCTCGTCCCCCTCGACCCCCTCGTCCCCCTCGTCCCCCTCGTCCCGCCGTCCCAACACTAGACGGGCCGACCCACTATTGGTCAACATGGACTCGCGAGCATCAGTCATGTGCTGGCGAGTCAACACTCATGATGTCACAGGTTACCTCGCCAGCTCCACACACATCCATACTGTAGCAGCGCTTTTGCATAAAAGGCCTTATTTATTAAAAATAGAAGGAAGGCCGGAGTTTTTTCCGCGCAGAACCTCCCAGAGAGAGATTCGTGAAAACCTTCGCGCCACAAACAACCTGCTAGAAAACACTTAGAGTATTTCTCCCGTACAGAAATAAACACTCAGCCAATTAGTTTTCTTATTTTTGGAAGCACTTGAGCTGCCAGAGCCGTTTGAAAGTGTGACCCCACAGACGTGACTGGAGGGTCTCGCTCCGGAGCGAACACGCTATCAGACACACAGATGAATTCACCCGAGGACAGGTCGCCCTGATTTACGAAGTGTGAAGCTGGAGGTGTCGGGGGGCTCGCGGGGGCACAAATGGCCGCCTGTGTTGCTGGTCTGGAGACGTCGCGAAAACTCCCATAATCCCCCGCCTTCCTTAGCAGCGCCGCTCTGACTCCTCGCCTGTTCGTCATGCGTCCGGAACGACTGCAGGACCGAGTCGCCCGGAGGAACCTTCCTTCGTCGCCCCCTCCGAGGACGCCGGCCGCGAAGTCACGCCGGTGTAGGGACAGCATCGGTGCCCCCTAAGATATCGTCCCCCCTAAAATATCGCCCCCCCTACAATATCGTCCCCCTTACAATATCTGTCCCCCTACAATATTGCCCCCCCCCTACAATATCTGTCCCCCTACAATATCGCCCCCCCTACAATATCGTCCCCCCTAAAATATCGTCCCCCCTACAATATCGTCCCCCCTAAAATATCGTCCCCCCTAAAATATCGTCCCCCCTACAATATCGTCCCCCCTACAATATCGGTCCCCCCTACAATATCGTCCCCCCTACAATATCTGTCCCACTACAATATCGTCCCTCGTACAATATCGTCCCCCCTACAATATCAGTCCCCCCTACAATATCTGTCCCCCTACAATATCGTCCCCCCTACAATATCTGTCCCCCTACAATATCGTCCCCCTACAATATCTGTCCCCCTACAATATCTGTCCCCCTACAATATCTGTCCCCCTACAATATCTGTCCCCCTACAATATCGTCCCCCCTACAATATCTGTCCCCCTACAATATCTGTCACCCTACAATATCGCCCCCCCTACAATATCTGTCCCCCTACAATATCTGTCCCCCAACAATATCGCCCCCCCTACAATATCTGTCCCCCTACAATATCTGTCCCCCAACAATATCGCCCCCCCTACAATATCGCCCCCCTACAATATCGCCCCCCACTTCCTATGTGATAACGTCACATGAACGTTTACATGATACTATTTAACACATAAAACGTTTATATTGACTTGAAGACGATTGTTCAGTTGTTTGTTATTATTATTAGTAAAACAGCTTCAGCCAATCAGCGGCTTCGTCACATGTAGCACTTCCTGTTGGTGTTAAAGTCACATGATCGTCAGACCAGGAAATGAAAGAAAGTGATGATGTTGACGAAGATCGTCTTCTTGTCTATAAATGTTTTATGAGGTAAAAATATCATGTAAACGTTCTGTTGACGTTTATTTAGTACAAAATAATTTAAAGAGACGTTTGCATATGAAGCGAGTGACGTCATCATGTAGGAAGTGGAGGACGATATTGTAGGGGGGCAGATATTGTAGGGGGGCGATATTGTAGGGGGACAGATATTGTAGGGGGGGCAATATTGTAGGGGGGCAGATATTGTAGGGGGGCAGATATTGTAGGGGGGGGGCGATATTGTAGGGGGGAAGATATTGTAGGGGGGACGATATTGTAGGGGGGAAGATATTGTAGGGGGGGTCGATATTGTAGGGGGGCAGATATTGTAGGGGGGGGGCGATATTGTAGGGGGACAAATATTGTAGGGGGGGGGCGATATTGTAGGGGGACAAATATTGTAGGGGGGGCAATATTGTAGGGGGACAGATATTGTAGGGGGGACGATATTGTAGGGGGGGGGGCGATATTGTAGGGGGGAAGATATTGTAGGGGGGGTCGATATTGTAGGGGGGCAGATATTGTAGGGGGGGGGCGATATTGTAGGGGGACAAATATTGTAGGGGGGGTGCGATATTGTAGGGGGACAGATATTGTAGGGGGGGCAATATTGTAGGGGGACAGATATTGTAGGGGGGACGATATTGTAGGGGGGGGGCGATATTGTAGGGGGGAAGATATTGTAGGGGGGGTCGATATTGTAGGGGGACAAATATTGTAGGGGGGGGGGCGATATTGTAGGGGGACAGATATTGTAGGGGGGCAATATTGTAGGGGGGGCAATATTGTAGGGGGACAGATATTGTAGGGGGGACAGATATTGTAGGGGGACAGATATTGTAGGGGGGACAGATATTGTAGGGGGGGCGATATTGTAGGGGGACAGATATTGTAGGGGGACAGATATTGTAGGGGGGACCGATATTGTAGGGGGGACAATATTGTAGGGGGGACGATATTGTAAGGGGACAGATATTGTAAGGGGACAGATATTGTAGGGGGACAGATATTGTAGGGGGGGGCGATATTGTAGGGGGACAGATATTGTAGGGGGACAGATATTGTAGGGGGGGCAATATTGTAGGGGGACAGATATTGTAGGGGGGACAGATATTGTAGGGGGGACGATATTGTAGGGGGACAGATATTGTAGGGGGGGCGATATTGTAGGGGGACAGGTATTGTAGGGGGGGCAATATTGTAGGGGGACAGATATTGTAGGGGGGACAGATATTGTAGGGGGGCAATATTGTAGGGGGACAGATATTGTAGGGGGGACGATATTGTAGGGGGGACAATATTGTAGGGGACAGATATTGTACCGAGCTCCGTTCAAGTTGCGCGACGGGTCGATGAAGCGCCGCATCAACAGTCGACCTGATCCCAGACGGAACGGCTTGATTGACACTTGAACTCTGTCACTCATCTCTGCAGCCTCACGCACTGGAACTCCTCCCGAGGTTTGAAGATGAAATCCACTCTGGGTCGGAATCACCAGAACCTCCTTTGAAATCACTGGACTCGTCGTTGTGATAACATTCCTGGCTAAATGGGAAAAGGCTCTTGATTTGCAGGAGAAACAGTCGTCGTGTGGTTTATTTTGAAGAAGAACAGAAGCGTCTCTTCTTTCTCAACTTATCGAGACACTTTTCCTCAACCTTCCATCTCATGCTCTGAAGATAGAGATGTTTCAGTTCATCCACACATGGCGTTTCATAGGCACCTGGTCCACTAGGTCGTGTTCTCGACTGGACTTGACTCTTAGGAAAATGATGTCACAACACGATCTTATCATCCATACGTTTGTGTCTCGTCTTACAGAACTCTGCATTCTGAGCCGCTCTAGTAGAAGAACTCACATTTCTCCTTCAAACTCTTCACTGGCTGCCAGTTTCTTTCAGGATCATTTTAAAATTCTGGTTCTTACTTTCAGATCTATTCATGGTCAGACCTTCCATCAGTGATCTGATCCAGACTTACACCCCAGCTCGGGCTCTGAGGTCTGTGGATCAGAATCTACTGATGGTTCCTGAACTTCCGGACCAGAGGAGAGAAATCCTTCCAGACTGTTGCTCCTAAGCTTTGGAACCATCTCTGTGTTTGATGATCTACTGACTCCTTCAAGAAACATGTGTGTTTGATGATCTACTGACTCCTTCAAGAAACATCTGTGTTTGATGATCTACTGACTCCTTCAAGAAACATCTGTGTTTGATGATCTACTGACTCCTTCAAGAAACATCTGTGTTTGATGATCTACTGACTCCTTCAAGAAACATGTGTGTTTGATGATCTACTGACTCCTTCAAGAAACATCTCTGTGTTTGATGATCTACTGACTCCTTCAAGAAACATGTGTGTTTGATGATCTACTGACTCCTTCAAGAAACATGTGTGTTTGATGATCTACTGACTCCTTCAAGAAACATCTGTGTTTGATGATCTACTGACTCCTTCAAGAAACATCTCTGTGTTTGATGATCTACTGACTCCTTCAAGAAACATCTGTGTTTGATGATCTACTGACTCCTTCAAGAAACATGTGTGTTTGATGATCTACTGACTCCTTCAAGAAACATCTGTGTTTGATGATCTACTGACTCCTTCAAGAAACATCTCTGTGTTTGATGATCTACTGACTCCTTCAAAAAACATCTGTGTTTGATGATCTACTGACTCCTTCAAGAAACATGTGTGTTTGATGATCTACTGACTCCTTCAAGAAATATGTGTGTTTGATGATCTACTGACTCCTTCAAGAAACATCTGTGTTTGATGATCTACTGACTCCTTCAAGAAACATCTGTGTTTGATGATCTACTGACTCCTTCAAGAAACATCTGTGTTTGATGATCTACTGACTCCTTCAAGAAACATCTGTGTTTGATGATCTACTGACTCCTTCAAGAAACATCTGTGTTTGATGATCTACTGACTCCTTCAAGAAACATCTGTGTTTAATGATCTACTGACTCCTTCAAGAAACATCTGTGTTTGATGATCTACTGACTCCTTCAAGAAACATCTGTGTTTGATGATCTACTGACTCCTTCAAGAAACATCTGTGTTTGATGATCTACTGACTCCTTCAAGAAACATCTGTGTTTGATGATCTACTGACTCCTTCAAGAAACATGTGTGTTTGATGATCTACTGACTCCTTCAAGAAACATCTGTGTTTGATGATCTACTGACTCCTTCAAGAAACATGTGTGTTTGATGATCTACTGACTCCTTCAAGAAACATCTGTGTTTGATGATCTACTGACTCCTTCAAGAAACATGTGTGTTTGATGATCTACTGACTCCTTCAAGAAACATCTGTGTTTGATGATCTACTGACTCCTTCAAGAAACATCTGTGTTTGATGATCTACTGACTCCTTCAAGAAACATCTGTGTTTGATGATCTACTGACTCCTTCAAGAAACATCTGTGTTTGATGATCTACTGACTCCTTCAAGAAACATCTGTGTTTGATGATCTACTGACTCCTTTAAGAAACATCTGTGTTTGATGATCTACTGACTCCTTCAAGAAACATCTGTGTTTGATGATCTACTGACTCCTTCAAGAAACATCTGTGTTTGATGATCTACTTACTCCTTTAAGAAACATCTGTGTTTGATGATCTACTGACTCCTTTAAGAAACATCTGTGTTTGATGATCTACTGACTCCTTCAAGAAACATCTGTGTTTGATGATCTACTGACTCCTTCAAGAAACATCAGTGTTTGATGATCTACTGACTCCTTCAAGAAACATCAGTGTTTGATGATCTACTGACTCCTTCAAGAAACATCTGTGTTTGATGATCTACTGACTCCTTCAAGAAACATCTGTGTTTGATGATCTACTGACTCCTTCAAGAAACATGTGTGTTTGATGATCTACTGACTCCTTCAAGAAACATCTGTGTTTGATGATCTACTGACTCCTTCAAGAAACATGTGTGTTTGATGATCTACTGACTCCTTCAAGAAACATCTGTGTTTGATGATCTACTGACTCCTTCAAGAAACATGTGTGTTTGATGATCTACTGACTCCTTCAAGAAACATCTGTGTTTGATGATCTACTGACTCCTTCAAGAAACATCTGTGTTTGATGATCTACTGACTCCTTCAAGAAACATCTGTGTTTGATGATCTACTGACTCCTTCAAGAAACATCTGTGTTTGATGATCTACTGACTCCTTCAAGAAACATCTGTGTTTGATGATCTACTGACTCCTTCAAGAAACATCTGTGTTTGATGATCTACTGACTCCTTCAAGAAACATCTGTGTTTGATGATCTACTGACTCCTTTAAGAAACATCTGTGTTTGATGATCTACTGACTCCTTCAAGAAACATCTGTGTTTGATGATCTACTGACTCCTTCAAGAAACATCTGTGTTTGATGATCTACTTACTCCTTTAAGAAACATCTGTGTTTGATGATCTACTGACTCCTTTAAGAAACATCTGTGTTTGATGATCTACTGACTCCTTCAAGAAACATCTGTGTTTGATGATCTACTGACTCCTTCAAGAAACATCTGTGTTTGATGATCTACTGACTCCTTCAAGAAACATGTGTGTTTGATGATCTACTGACTCCTTTAAGAAACATCTGTGTTTGATGATCTACTGACTCCTTCAAGAAACATCAGTGTTTGATGATCTACTGACTCCTTCAAGAAACATCTGTGTTTGATGATCTACTGACTCCTTCAAGAAACATCTGTGTTTGATGATCTACTGACTCCTTCAAGAAACATCTGTGTTTGATGATCTACTGACTCCTTCAAGAAACATCTATGGCTCGCCGCCAGAAGACAGCAGTTGAGGCGAGTAGGTCTGGATCTGTTAGTGGTGAAGCTCCATCAGAGGCCCCCGGGGGCCACCGGGTCGTAAAGCAGATAAAAATCCCTGAACAAAGGATGCGAGTAATGTGTCATTAACACCTCGACAGAAGGTGAGACTTCTTAACGCGGCGCCTCCGTCGAGTCGTTACAGGAGGCAGGAAGTCGTCTGCAGAACAAATATCGTACTTTGGCCAAACAGTCGGAGACGCTTGATGGCATTAAGGCTGAAGCTCCAATAAACAAATGTGTTTTTCTTCACTTGTTAGCCTAACGGGCCAGTTAGCATAACATGCTACTGACAGGACGTGCAGTAAAGCAGGAGTCTTAGGGTTTTTTGGTGAACGTCTTAATATTGTTTTATCTTAACACTTTCAGCGACTGTTGCTGTTTTTAAAGTGCTTTATAATTAAAGTTGAGTTTAATTTTGTCTACTTTAAGTGTTATTTTTAATGTCCGTTTCATCTTAACTGGATATTGACGTCTAAAGAATGATCTAAAAACTATAACATTAGAGAATTTTGACTCGATATAACTTAACTTTCAGACTTTTAACAAAACAGAGTCTCTTGCTCTTCCTGCGACTTTATCGAAGAATCTTTATCATGTCAATATATACGTCAGTTTTGATGCATCCTTTTATATTTGAAGTGAATATTTAAATCATATGTTTTTAAACTTGTTTACATTTTATTTATATTAGTTATTGCAATATTCTGTCAATATTTCTCTCAACAAATGGTATAAACAATTGTTTTTATTATCGACTACTGGGGAAAAACAGAAGTGAAGAAATATCTTTGTATGTTTTCCTTGTATTTACTGGTGTATTGAAGTATCATCGGTAGTTTCGTGGTTTTCCATCGACACCTAAAAGTCGTTAACTACGTTTATTAAATAACGATAATAAAAATAACGAAGCGCCGGTCGTCCTCCAGCCGCCGGCGTAAGAAGAAAACCCTGCAGGTTTGTTGTGAGTCGTGCGCAGGCATGGAAATGAAAAGTGCTAAACAAACTAACAAATGGCTTCACCTCGAGCGCCAGAGTCAACAGTGGCAGCTTCACGTCTGTGTGGATTCAGCTCCTCGCCAATGTGGCCTCAATTAGCAGGAGGTGTGAAACAAACCAGGAAGATAAGGTGAGGAGCTGCTCCGTCTGTCGTTACGTTTGCGACCCGCAGACGATGATGTTTTCTATTTGATTCGCTGTAACGACGGTTTGTTTTCAGACACAAACCGTCGCATGGATTCACCTCCAAACACTCTTGTCACTCCAGCCGCGGATTTCGGAGCCAAAGTGCATAAATTTTGAAAAACGCCGATGTAGGTACGGAATGTCTCTGGGCTGGCGCCTGGTGATGACATCATTGTGAGTGAACCAGACTTTCATTATAACACTTTCTAACACACTTATGTCAATCAAGCGTCTGTCCGTTTTTTTTCACTTTGACTTTATACACATTTACTTCTTAACCAGAAGGATGTGTTTCGCCTGCACTTCATACTAAACTCTAGTAGAAGAACTCACATTTCTCCTTCAAACTCTTCACTGGCTGCTCTAGTAGAAGAACTCACATTTCTCCTTCAAACTCTTCACTGGCTGCTCTAGTAGAAGAACTCACATTTCTCCTTCAAACTCTTCACTGGCTGCTCTAGTAGAAGAACTCACATTTCTCCTTCAAACTCTTCACTGGCCGCTCTAGTAGAAGAACTCACATTTCTCCTTCAAACTCTTCACTGGCTGCTCTAGTAGAAGAACTCACATTTCTCCTTCAAACTCTTCACTGGCTGCTCTAGTAGAAGAACTCACATTTCTCCTTCAAACTCTTCACTGGCTGCTCTAGTAGAAGAACTCACATTTCTCCTTCAAACTCTTCACTGGCTGCTCTAGTAGAAGAACTCACATTTCTCCTTCAAACTCTTGACTGGCCGCTCTAGTAGAAGAACTCACATTTCTCCTTCAAACTCTTCACTGGCTGCTCTAGTAGAAGAACTCACATTTCTCCTTCAAACTCTTCACTGGCTGCTCTAGTAGAAGAACTCACATTTCTCCTTCAAACTCTTCACTGGCCGCTCTAGTAGAAGAACTAACATTTCTCCTTCAAACTCTTCACTGGCCGCTCTAGTAGAAGAACTCACATTTCTCCTTCAAACTCTTCACTGGCCGCTCTAGTAGAAGAACTCACATTTCTCCTTCAAACTCTTCACTGGCTGCTCTAGTAGAAGAACTCACATTTCTCCTTCAAACTCTTCACTGGCCGCTCTAGTAGAAGAACTCACATTTCTCCTTCAAACTCTTCACTGGCCGCTCTAGTAGAAGAACTCACATTTCTCCTTCAAACTCTTCACTGGCTGCTCTAGTAGAAGAACTCACATTTCTCCTTCAAACTCTTCACTGGCCGCTCTAGTAGAAGAACTCACATTTCTCCTTCAAACTCTTCACTGGCTGCTCTAGTAGAAGAACTCACATTTCTCCTTCAAACTCTTCACTGGCCGCTCTAGTAGAAGAACTCACATTTCTCCTTCAAACTCTTCACTGGCTGCCAGTTTCTTTCAGGATCAGTAAGTCTGGAGCGAGTCAGTGAGTCAGGAGCGAGTCCGGAACGAGTCAGGAGATAGTCAGTGAGTCCAGAGCGAGTCAGTGAGTCCGGAGCGAGTCATGAGCGAGTCAGTAAGTCATGAGCGAGTCAGTGAGTCAGTAAGTCATGAGCGAGTCAGTGAGTCAGTAAGTCATGAGCGAGTCAGTGAGTCAGTAAGTCATGAGCGAGTCAGTGAGTCAGTAAGTCATGAGCGAGTCAGTGAGTCATGAGCAAGTCAGTAAGTCATGAGCGAGTCAGTGAGTCAGGAGCGAGTCAGTGAGTCAGGAGCGAGTCAGTGAGTCATGAGCGAGTCAGTGAGTCATGAGTGAGTCAGTGAGTCATGAGCGAGTCAGTGAGTCATGAGCGAGTCAGTAGGTCATGAGCGAGTCAGTGAGTCAGGAGCGAGTCATGAGTGAGTCAGTAAGTCATGAGCGAGTCAGTGAGTCAGGAGCGAGTCATGAGTGAGTCAGTAAGTCATGAGCGAGTCAGTGAGTCAGGAGCGAGTCAGTGAGTCAGGAGCGAGTCAGTGAGTCATGAGCGAGTCAGTGAGTCAAGAGCGAGTCAGTGAGTCATGAGCGAGTCAGTGAGTCATGAGCGAGTCAGTAAGTCATGAGCGAGTCAGTGAGTCAGGAGCGAGTCAGTGAGTCATGAGCGAGTCAGTAAGTCATGAGCGAGTCAGTGAGTCATGAGCGAGTCAGTGAGTCATGAGCGAGTCAGTAAGTCATGAGCGAGTCAGTGAGTCAGGAGCGAGTCATGAGTGAGTCAGTAAGTCATGAGCGAGTCAGTGAGTCAGGAGCGAGTCAGTGAGTCATGAGCGAGTCAGTGAGTCATGAGCGAGTCAGTAAGTCATGAGCGAGTCAGTGAGTCATGAGCGAGTCAGTAAGTCATGAGCGAGTCAGTAAGTCATGAGCGAGTCAGTGAGTCAGGAGCGAGTCAGTGAGTCATGAGCGAGTCAGTAAGTCATGAGCGAGTCAGTGAGTCAGGAGCGAGTCAGTAAGTCATGAGCGAGTCAGTGAGTCAGGAGCGAGTCAGTAAGTCATGAGCGAGTCATGGAGTCAGGAGCGAGTCAGTGAGTCATGAGCGAGTCAGTAAGTCATGAGCGAGTCATGAGTGAGTCAGTAAGTCATGAGCGAGTCAGTGAGTCATGAGCGAGTCAGTGAGTCATGAGCGAGTCAGTGAGTCATGAGCGAGTCAGTAAGTCATGAGCGAGTCAGTGAGTCAGGAGCGAGTCATGAGTGAGTCAGTAAGTCATGAGCGAGTCAGTGAGTCAGGAGCGAGTCAGTGAGTCATGAGCGAGTCAGTGAGTCATGAGCGAGTCAGTGAGTCATGAGCGAGTCAGTGAGTCATGAGCGAGTCAGTAAGTCATGAGCGAGTCAGTAAGTCATGAGCGAGTCAGTGAGTCAGGAGCGAGTCAGTAAGTCATGAGCGAGTCAGTGAGTCAGGAGCGAGTCAGTGAGTCAGGAGCGAGTCATGAGTGAGTCAGTAAGTCATGAGCGAGTCAGTGAGTCAGGAGCGAGTCAGTGAGTCATGAGCGAGTCAGTGAGTCATGAGCGAGTCAGTAAGTCATGAGCGAGTCAGTGAGTCATGAGCGAGTCAGTAAGTCATGAGCGAGTCAGTAAGTCATGAGCGAGTCAGTGAGTCAGGAGCGAGTCAGTGAGTCATGAGCGAGTCAGTAAGTCATGAGCGAGTCAGTGAGTCAGGAGCGAGTCAGTAAGTCATGAGCGAGTCAGTGAGTCAGGAGCGAGTCAGTAAGTCATGAGCGAGTCAGTGAGTCAGGAGCGAGTCAGTGAGTCATGAGCGAGTCAGTAAGTCATGAGCGAGTCATGAGTGAGTCAGTAAGTCATGAGCGAGTCAGTGAGTCATGAGCGAGTCAGTGAGTCATGAGCGAGTCAGTGAGTCATGAGCGAGTCAGTAAGTCATGAGCGAGTCAGTGAGTCAGGAGCGAGTCATGAGTGAGTCAGTAAGTCATGAGCGAGTCAGTGAGTCAGGAGCGAGTCAGTGAGTCATGAGCGAGTCAGTGAGTCATGAGCGAGTCAGTGAGTCATGAGCGAGTCAGTGAGTCATGAGCGAGTCAGTAAGTCATGAGCGAGTCAGTAAGTCATGAGCGAGTCAGTGAGTCAGGAGCGAGTCAGTAAGTCATGAGCGAGTCAGTGAGTCAGGAGCGAGTCAGTGAGTCATGAGCGAGTCAGTAAGTCATGAGCGAGTCATGAGTGAGTCAGTAAGTCATGAGCGAGTCAGTGAGTCATGAGCGAGTCAGTGAGTCATGAGCGAGTCAGTGAGTCATGAGCGAGTCAGTAAGTCATGAGCGAGTCAGTGAGTCAGGAGCGAGTCAGTGAGTCATGAGCGAGTCAGTGAGTCATGAGCGAGTCAGTGAGTCATGAGCGAGTCAGTGAGTCATGAGCGAGTCAGTAAGTCATGAGCGAGTCAGTGAGTCAGGAGCGAGTCAGTGAGTCCAGAGCGAGTCAGTGAGTCCAGAGCGAGTCAGTGAGTCATGAGCGAGTCAGTGAGTCATGAGCGAGTCAGTGAGTCCAGAGTGAGTCAGTGAGTCATGAGCGAGTCAGTTAGTCAGGAGCGAGTCAGTGAGTCCAGAGCGAGTCAGTGAGTCAGGAGCGAGTCAGTGAGTCAGGAGCGAGTCAGTGAGTCCAGAGCGAGTCAGTGAGTCAGGAGCGAGTCAGTGAGTCCAGAGCGAGTCAGTGAGTCATGAGCGAGTCAGTGAGTCAGGAGCGAGTCAGTGAGTCAGGAGCGAGTCAGTGAGTCAGGAGCGAGTCAGTGAGTCAGGAGCGAGTCAGTGAGTCTGGAGCGAGTCAGTGAGTCAGGAGCGAGTCAGTGAGTCAGGAGCGAGTCAGTGAGTCTGGAGCGAGTCAGTGAGTCAGGAGCGAGTCAGTAAGTCAGGAGCGAGTCAGTAAGTCAGGAGCGAGTCAGTGAGTCATGAGCGAGTCAGTAAGTCAGGAGCGAGTCAGTGAGTCAGTAAGTCATGAGCGAGTCAGTGAGTCATGAGCGAGTCAGTGAGTCATGAGCGAGTCAGTGAGTCATGAGCGAGTCAGTGAGTCATGAGCGAGTCAGTGAGTCATGAGCGAGTCAGTGAGTCATGAGCGAGTCAGTGAGTCATGAGCGAGTCAGTGAGTCATGAGCGAGTCAGTGAGTCAGTGAGTCAGGAGCGAGTCAGTGAGTCAGGAGCGAGTCAGTGAGTCATGAGCGAGTCAGTGAGTCATGAGCGAGTCAGTGAGTCATGAGCGAGTCAGTGAGTCATGAGCGAGTCAGTGAGTCAGGAGCGAGTCAGTGAGTCATGAGCGAGTCAGTGAGTCATGAGCGAGTCAGTGAGTCATGAGCGAGTCAGTGAGTCATGAGCGAGTCAGTGAGTCATGAGCGAGTCAGTGAGTCAGTGAGTCAGGAGCGAGTCAGTGAGTCAGGAGCGAGTCAGTGAGTCATGAGCGAGTCAGTGAGTCAGTGAGTCAGGAGCGAGTCAGTGAGTCCAGAGCGAGTCAGTGAGTCATGAGCGAGTCAGTGAGTCATGAGCGAGTCAGTGAGTCACCAGCCCTGTGAGTAACACTGACTGATGGTAACAACAACACACGTGTTAAACGAAACTTGTCATTTTTGAAGTTAGATCTCAACATCTGGTCATGTGACCCAAAACACCCGTCGACTCTAACCCGGACCGAGCCGATGGTAAAAGGCGGCGGTTCTTCAAACGGGTATCGACTCCTCGCGCAGGATTAAAGTCAGACGTCGAGCTTCTGCGGTTTCCTGCTGATGAAAGCTATCGTGACCCTTTATTGTTGTTTGGACTGCAGCGAGCCCCGCTCTGGTACCCGGGCCCGGTCTCTGCCAAGAGTCTGCTTTGGCTCACCAGACGAGAAGTCAGCGGGGAATCCACGCCGCGACCCGGTCGGGGGAGATCCCGTCGGTATCCTTGAGGTCCTTTAAGAACCCCTCCAGAACCAGACCCCGCGTTTAAAGACAAGAGGTCATTACGCGGCGGGTTTTACTAGCCGAGGAAACTGTGTTTGGTTAACTCTGGAATCAAACCCTCCTCAATTAAGCAGGCGTCTGTCTCAAGTAGCTCTGTTCTCCTGAGCCGCTCTTTCACAATCACAACGTTCCCGCGGTAAAACAGTAGGAAGGGATTAGAAGAAACCAAAACAAGTCGGCGTTAAATGAGCCGGCGATCCGGACGACTTATAATGAGAAACATATTCGGTTTCAACTCCTGCCAAAACATTTGAAACGCAATATTCATTTAAGGACCCGCGCTCAACCCTTTGGAGTTCTTCAGAAGTCCTTATCTTCACCTGCGCCCTCTACTGGCGCGTCTCTGTTTCGTGACCTCGAGAGCACTTTTGGCCGACACTTTATTTTGAATATTTAGCTTCTTAAATTCCCTTTCTTATCGTGATTTGATCTCGTCTGCTACTTTGCCGAAGACACTGTTTCACTACTCGTTGTGTTGAAACACTGGATTAAGTAAGTAAGTAAGTAATTTATATTTATATAGTGCTTTTCCAGACCAGGGTCACAAAGCGCTTAAACAATCAAAACAATATTCAATAAAGTATATACTTTAAAGATCAAGATAAAACTGATAACACAACAGGAGTTCCAGAAAATCAAGGAAAAGCCTGAACAAATGAAAACATCTTAAGATGTTTCTTGAAGGAGTGGCACCTGTTAAATCGAACTTCGAAAAAAAAACGGTGCCCTTGGACCAATGAAGATCTCCAGAGTCTGAAGAGACTTTGTCGAAAGACTGAGCGTCTCTTGAAGTCCACTCAACTTGAGGTGCACAGACTTCACCTCAGGAGGTCTTCATACAATGACATGGTGGAAACTGCCAGATCTGATTACATCAGGAAACGGGTAGCAGCAAATAAGAAAAAACCCCAAAGTGTTGTTTGACACGATTAATGACTGACTTACTTACTGACTCTCGGATTTATGCGTCAGATGGTTCGGTCGTACGTCGCGTGTCTCCGGGAGCGTCGATCGTAAATCGGTCGGTTAATTACGAAACTCAATCAGTGTCTTGTGAGCCTCTCTCGTCCGTCAGCGTCTGATTTATCCCTCGCTCCCGGTTTATGATACGAGCGCAGCCAGATGAAAATATGAAGGGGTGACATTTTCCAGACTTCTCAGCACCGTCGGCGAGTCAATGAGCCGCTGCCGTGAAGTAGCTCATTGAAGAAAGAAACAGAGATGCATTTATCTCCGGCGGATGGTTTATGGCTGATGTAGCAGCTGGCGAGGTGCTTCCATTAAATTATTTCTCCGAGAATGATCCTCTGAGTTTGGACAGCTTCTCAAAAAATTGTGACACTTTCCACGGCTGCTGCTCTGCGAGCGTTCTTTCTTTTCTTTTTTTTTTTCTTCTTCTTCTGGGAGAGTTAACTTGGCTTCGTGGAGCGTCTCGGACCAACAGGCCAGAATGTTGTGGCGTCTGCGTCGGACTGCAGCAGTAAATAGGTTCCAAGAACGTAAACGTTGGTCTCAAGTCTCGTGTTCCTGGTCCGTCCCAGACCTTCTTGAAGCGTCGTCAGAATAATACTTCAGTGGGTTAAACTAACCTAGTAGAGATATTTGTCGTGGTCTCGATTTCTTTCTTGCAAAGATCAACATTGTTGATTAAAAGCTTAGACTTTCAAAGAGTCGACCGCCTTCTCTCCACCTCTTCGACATGATGACTCCACGACCGACCTTTTAGATTAAAAACGGTAAAAAATAAAACCATGTAAAGTCTGTTTTTCACTCATTTATTAATAGTTTTCACGTTTATTCTTTTAGTAAACTCGACTGAAACGAACGTCTTGACGCGTCGAGAGTCGAAAGCTGAGAAAAATACAACTTTTTTTCAAAATAAAAGTGGGTTAAGATGATCAATAAAACAGAAATGATATGATTTTAATGGTGGAATATCTTTTTTCTGGAGCATAAAGTATGGAAATAAAAATCTCAACAGAAAACAATATCTTCCAGCAACTAAAATATAATCTATTTTATTTCTCAAAGTAAAAAAATAGAAATAAAGGGTTTTACTTTTGAGTTAAAATGTTTATAATGTCTGGATTCACTTTTAATTCTGCTCTTATTCTGACATCAGCAGCTTCTTTAACTCACTCACACTTTTTCCATCACTTTTTTTTTTATCACAAGTCACGTGACCCGAGCCTCTACCTGCAGCGTCACTGATCTCTGGCCGACAGGGGGCGCCCTCCTCTCCTGACAGCTCCCTCCTCCTCCTCCCGGGAAGGAGGAGGTTTTGGGGGATCTCCTCCTGGACAACAGACCCACATTCAAAGCGGGTCTCACCGATGACATCACGCCCCGCGTGCAGGATATAACGCGCCCGCGCCTCTCGTGCGCCGCTCTCTCTGCGCAGCGCGACGCGAGCACGATGCCGGGCCGGACCGCTCCGAGCCCGCGGACCAGCCTCGTCCTCTCCAAGTGACCCCCCTCCCGGAGGAGCATCATGGGATCCCTCTGACTCCTGGCGACTCTTCTCCTCGCGACCCTCCCAACATGGACCAGAACCCGCAGCTCGTGGCCCTGTACCTGCTGGTCCTGTCCCTGGGACTGATGCTGGACTCTGGACTCTGCCAGCACTACTACTTCCTGAGACCCATCCCGAGCGACAGCCTGCCGCTGGTGGAGCTCAAGGAGGACCCGGACCCGGTCTTCGACCCGAGGGAGCGGGATCTAAACGAGACCGAGCTCAGGAGCCTCCTGGGGGACTTCGAGAGCCGCTACCTGTCCGTGGCCCCCCCGCTGGACGACAAGAACGCCGGGCTGGACGAGCCGGACGAGCCGGACCCGCAGAAGCCCCCCGGGGTCCTGCCCAAGGAGATCCGCGCCGTGGACTTTGACGTGCAGTTCGGCAAGAAGCACAAGCCGAACAAGAAGCTGAAGCGGCGGCTGCAGCAGTGGCTCTGGGGGTTCTCCTTCTGCCCGGTCCTGAGCGCCTGGACCGACCTGGGGACCCGCTTCTGGCCCAGGTTCGTGCGCGTGGGCAGCTGCCTCAGCAAGCGCTCGTGCTCGGTGCCGGAGGGCATGACGTGCAGGCCCGCGAGCTCGACCCACCTGACGCTCCTCAGGTGGAGGTGCGTGCAGCGGAAGGCGGGCCTGAAGTGCGCCTGGATCCCGGTCCAGTACCCGGTCATCACGGACTGCAAGTGCGCGTGCGCCAGCTGAGCCCTCGACCCGAGGACTGGACCCCCAGAGTCCACCTGAGCCGGGCTCGTCTCTATGGAGCTCATGGACTCCCGTCGGACCCGGACTCGGTTCTTCTGTAAATTAAGGACGTTTTTATTTATTCTTTATATTCGTAAATAAAATACACTGAGATGCTTTTGACACGTGACTCCGCTTATTTGAGCCTGGATGACGTCATCAATGAATGTGTTGATATATTAATATTAAGATGTACCTTTAAAATGTATTTGGTGAGGTATTTATCGTTAATACTTTAGTGTAAAAACTTGTTAAAAGAATATAAATTCTAATAATAATATTCATTAAAAAGATGCTCATCAACAAACATATTAATTTATTACTTTTATTTTTCTATAAAACGACTTTAAGCTGCACTGAAAAAAAACTGGGGTTTTGATTAAAGATAAACGTGTTTTTACAAATAATTGTACTGCGTTAGTGAAGTTTAATCATTGATTATATATATATATATATTTACCTGATACTCTTAAATATATTTAAAACATCTACCAGAATAAATTCTTTTTTTTCCTATAATCTTCCTTTTTTTTTATTTGCCTCTAAAGCTCAATGTTTGTCTTCTCCTCCTTTCACCTCCTATATTCCATTTCTTCTTCTCCTCCTTTCACCTCCTATATTCCATTTCTTCTTCTCCTCCTTTCACCTCCTATATTCCATTTCTTCTCCTCCTCCTTTCACCTCCTATATTCCATTTCTTCTCCTCCTCCTTTCACCTCCTATATTCCATTTCTTCTTCTCCTCCTTTCTCCTCCTATATTCCATTTCTTCTCCTCCTCCTTTCACCTCCTATATTCCATTTCTTCTCCTCCTCCTTTCTCCTCCTATAATCCATTTCTTCTCCTCCTCCTTTCACCTCCTATATTCCATTTCTTCTTCTCCTCCTTTCTCCTCCTATATTCCATTTCTTCTCCTCCTCCTTTCACCTCCTATATTCCATTTCTTCTCCTCCTCCTTTCACCTCCTATATTTCCATTTCTTCTCCTCCTCCTTTCACCTCCTATATTTCCATTTCTTCTTCTCCTCCTTTCTCCTCCTATATTCCATTTCTTCTCCTCCTCCTTTCACCTCCTATATTCCATTTCTTCTCCTCCTCCTTTCACCTCCTATATTTCCATTTCTTCTTCTCCTCCTTTCACCTATATTTCCATTTCTTCTCCTCCTCCTTTCACCTCCTATATTTCCATTTCTTCTCCTCCTCCTTTCACCTCCTATATTTCCATTTATTCTCCTCCTCCTTTCACCTCCTATATTTCCATTTCTTCTCCTCCTTTCACCTCCTATATTTCCATTTATTTTCTTTCTTCTTCTCTCTCTTCATGACCAACACTGTCGTTCAGCCCTTAGACGTCTCTAAACTGTACATATATACACATATACATATACATGTACATATATACACATATACATATACATATACATGTACATATATACACATATACACATATAGATATATATGTACATATATACACATATACATATACATGTACATATATATACATATACATATACATATACATATACATATACATGTACATTTAAATCCATCGTCACATAAACTAAACATGTCACTTATGACGTTTTAAATGTATTTATTTATCGATCTTTGAATTTAACAACAAACACATTTTGCTCCTTTTTGTTTCAATTTAATGTTGATATATAGATATTTATTGATATATATAATTTAATGATATATAGATATGTATTGATATATATAATTTAATGATGTATAGATATTTATTGATATATATAATTTAATGATATATAGATATGTATTGATATATATAATTTAATGATGTATAGACATTTATTGATATATATAATTTAATGATGTATAGATATTTATTGATATATATAATTTAATGATATATAGACATTTATTGATATATATAATTTAATGATGTATAGACATTTATTGATATATATAATTTAATGATATATAGATATTTATTGATATATATAATTTAATGATATATAGATATTTATTGATATATATAATTTAATGCTATATAGACATGTATTGATATATATAATTTAATGATGTATAGATATTTATTGATATATATAATTTAATGATGTATAGATATTTATTGATATATATAATTTAATGATATATAGACATTTATTGATATATATAATTTAATGATGTATAGACATTTATTGATATATATAATTTAATGATATATAGATATTTATTGATATATATAATTTAATGATATATAGATATTTATTGATATATATAATTTAATGATATATAGACATGTATTGATATATATAATTTAATGATGTATAGATATTTATTGATATATATAATTTAATGATATATAGACATGTATTGATATATATAATTTAATGATATATAGATATTTATTGATATATATAATTTAATGATATATAGACATGTATTGATATATATAATTTAATGATATATAGATATTTATTGATATATATAATTTAATGATATATAGACATTTATTGATATATATAATTTAATGATGTATAGATATTTATTGATATATATAATTTAATGATGTATAGATATTTATTGATATATATAATTTAATGATATATAGACATTTATTGATATATATAATTTAATGATATATAGATATTTATTGATATATATAATTTAAAGATGTATAGATATTTATTGATATATATAATTTAATGATATATAGATATTTATTGATATATATAATTTAAAGATGTATAGATATTTATTGATATATATAATTTAATTATATATAGATATGTATTGATATATATATATAATTTAATGATATATAGATATTTATTGATATATATAATTTAATGATATATAGATATTTATTGATATATATAATTTAATTATATATAGATATGTATTGATATATATATATAATTTTATGATATATAGATATTTATTGATATATATAATTTAATTATATATAGCTATTTATTGATATATATAATTTAATGATATATAGATATGTATTGATATATATAATTTAATGATGTATAGACATTTATTGATATATATAATTTAATGATGTATAGATATTTATTGATATATATAATTTAATGATGTATAGATATTTATTGATATATATAATTTAATGATATATAGACATTTATTGATATATATAATTTAATGATGTATAGACATTTATTGATATATATAATTTAATGATATATAGATATTTATTGATATATATCATTTAATGATATATAGATATTTGTTGATATATATAATTTAATGATATATAGACATGTATTGATATATATAATTTAATGATGTATAGATATTTATTGATATATATAATTTAATGATTTATAGATATTTATTGATATATATAATTTAATGATATATAGACATTTATTGATATATATAATTTAATGATGTATAGACATTTATTGATATATATAATTTAATGATATATAGATATTTATTGATATATATAATTTAATGATATATAGATATTTATTGATATATATAATTTAATGATATATATACATGTATTGATATATATAATTTAATGATGTATAGATATTTATTGATA
>NC_141832.1:2405421-2407921 GCF_982586985.1 Callionymus lyra | reverse complement strand
ATGAGGACGAGAGGATACAGTGATGACTGAGGACGAGAGGATACAGTGATGACTGAGGACGAGAGGATACAGGGATGACTGAGGACGAGAGGATACAGTGATCACTGAGGACGAGAGGATACAGTGATGACTGAGGACAAGAGGATACATCGATGACTGAGGACGAGAGGATACATCGATGACTGAGGACGAGAGGATACAGTGATGACTGAGGACGAGAGGATACAGTGATGACTGAGGACAAGAGAATACAGTGATGACTGAGGACGAGAGGATACAGTGATGACTGAGGACGAGAGGATACAGGGATGACTGAGGACGAGAGGATACAGTGATGACTGAGGACGAGAGGATACAGTGATGACTGAGGACAAGAGGATACATCGATGACTGAGGACGAGAGGATACATCGATGACTGAGGACGAGAGGATACGGTGATGACTGAGGACGAGAGGATACAGTGATGACTGAGGACGAGAGGATACAGTGATGACTGAGGACGAGAGGATACAGTGATGACTGAGGACGAGAGGATACAGTGATGACTGAGGACGAGAGGATACATCGATGACTGAGGACAATAGGATACAGTGATGACTGAGGACGAGAGGATACAGTGATGACTGAGGACGAGAGGATACAGTGATGAATGAGGACGAGAGGATACAGTGATGACTGAGGACGAGAGGATACAGTGATGACTGAGGACGAGAGGATACAGTGATGACTGAGGACGAGAGGATACATCGATGACTGAGGACAAGAGGATACAGTGATGACTGAGGACGAGAGGATACAGTGATGACTGAGGACGAGAGGATACAGTGATGACTGAGGACGAGAGGATACAGTGATGAATGAGGACAAGAGGATACAGCGATGAATGAGGACGAGAGGATACACTGATGACTGAGGACGAGAGGATACAGCGATGACTGAGGACGAGAGGATACAGTGATGACTGAGGACGAGAGGATACAGCGATGAATGAGGACGAGAGGATACAGTGATGACTGAGGACGAGAGGATACAGTGATGACTGAGGACGAGAGGATACATCGATGACTGAGGACAAGAGGATACAGTGATGACTGAGGACGAGAGGATACAGTGATGACTGAGGACGAGAGAATACAGTGATGACTGAGGACGAGAGGATACAGCGATGAATGAGGACGAGAGGATACAGTGATGACTGAGGACGAGAGGATACAGCGATGAATGAGGACGAGAGGATACAGTGATGACTGAGGACGAGAGGATACAGCGATGAATGAGGACGAGAGGATACAGTGATGACTGAGGACGAGAGGATACAGTGATGACTGAGGACGAGAGGATACATCGATGACTGAGGACAAGAGGATACAGTGATGACTGAGGACGAGAGGATACAGTGATGACTGAGGACAAGAGGATACAGTGATGACTGAGGACGAGAGTATACAGTGATGACTGAGGACGAGAGGATACAGTGATGACTGAGGACGAGAGGATACAGTGATGACTGAGGACGAGAGGATACATCGATGACTGAGGACAAGAGGATACAGTGATGACTGAGGACGAGAGGATACAGTGATGACTGAGGACGAGAGGATACAGTGATGACTGAGGACGAGAGGATACATGTTTGGACATATTTTGGTTTGAAAACAAATGAAAGCAGTGATGACATCATCAAGAGTCATGTGATCAGACTCACTTGAATCATCTCACTCCCTCTCAGTGAACTCATCGAGACCGTAACTAGGGTTGCGAGTGCGACGCTGTGGTTCTCTACGCTTTCTTATGGCCTTTGACCTTTCGTGTCAAATCTTCTTGTCGACCAAAAACGCGTTTTAAGGGTTAAAAAAAGGTGCGTTTGATTCGTTTGTCATGAAAAAGGTTGTTGGTTCGAACCCGGGCTCAGGTGCAAACCTCACACGACAGTTTGCTTCTTTAAATCTCTGAATGTAAATCTATCAGAACCAGATCTAGTTTCATTCAAGGACACGTTGAAGATCCTGATTTCACGTCTCGTCTCCTCCTGCGCTTAGCACCAAAGTGACGGCTCGGGGGCCGTGTTGCCGCCGCCGGCGTAAAACAAAGGCCCGACTGAAGCCCCCGTTTGTCGGGTCGCAGACCTCGCTGTCAAAAGTCCTATTTGTTTGGTAAAGGATTCCTTTTGGCGCCCGGCCCGGCTCAGGCCCGGCTCACGGCTCCCACACATCGGCTAATTGGCGGCGTTTGAACCATCGCCTCTTCGCTCGTCCTGGTCACGATGTTCACCAACCCAAGGTCGGCGTCAATCTTTTTTTTTCCGTTCCTGGCGGCTGTGGAGGCGAGAGCGGCGTGATGACTGGAGGACGGGTGGGTCGGCGGGTCGGTGGGTCGGTGGGTCGGTGGGGGGTCAGTCCTGCTGTTTGATGTCCGCAGAGCTCGTTAATCCAGACCTCATCTGGTATGCAAGGTCAGACCCCACTTTGATGTCGGAGGACCAGAGCTGCCAAGTCTGGA
>NC_141832.1:2392238-2405321 GCF_982586985.1 Callionymus lyra | reverse complement strand
GACCCGGCGGCGCTGGTCGGGTCAGGACTACAGGGATGGACCCGGAACCAGAACGGTGCCGGTTCTGACATGAACGGTGGAAACTAGACTGGAAAACATTTCGTGGCTCAAGTCAACAGGTAGTTGAAGATATAGCCAGGTGTAGCTAGCATGGCTAGCAGTTAGCCCAGACTAGCTAGTAAAATAGAATCGATTTTCTGTAGTTTTTTTAACAGGGTGTTCAATTTTAATTTCTCTCATTTTCTACTCTCCCTCATGTTCTTTTTTAGAGTTGTAGACCAAAATGTTTGTTCATTTTAATGTAGCGACTGTAGTTTATCTTCATTTCGTCCGAAAAGACACTTAAAAACATCCAAATACTTCCAAACTGCTCGTCTGTTACGTCCCTCTTGTGTTGAAGCCTCGACATCAGGAATTGTTCCAGAAAAACTTAATTAAGTCTATATTTTACGCATTTTTTTGTAGCAAAAATGTAAAAGCTAACATGCTACACATGTAGCTACACATGTAGCATGTTAGCCTTGTGAATATTGCGAGCACTTCCGGTAGATGGTAGTGTTGGTAGGCCTGGAGTCATCGTTGGTCGACATTAGGGTTTGAATTTTAGGGTGAAATATCACTTTAACCAAAAGATTTGACAATACATCAAACTGCCTGTGGCTGCTTGAGACCTTGGCTCCAACTAATGGTTTGAATGATGTTGTTTGCAAGCCTCTAGCTTAGCTAGTTTCTTAAAGCATTCAAGAAATATAGCAAAGTATTTGTAACGCTGTCCGTCTATCATGTGGTAGTAGGTTAATGAAAAATGTTTGCATCTGCTTGAGACCTTGGCTCCAACTAATGGTTTGAATGATGTTGTCTGCAAGCCTTTTGCTAAGCTAGTTTCTTAAAGCATTCAAGAAAAAAATGCTAAATATTTGTATCGCTTTCCATCTATTATGTGGGTTAGTAAGTTGATGAAAAATGTTTGCATCTGCTTGAGACCTTGGCTCCAATTAAGGGTTTGAATAATGTTTTCTAGCCTTTAGCTAAGCTCGTTTGTAAAGCATTAAAAGAAATATAGTAAGTATTTGTAACAGTGTCTGTCTATCATTTGGTAGTAGGTTAACGAAAAATGTTTGCATCTGCTTCTGACCTTGGCTCCCACCAAGGGTTTGAGTGATGTTGTCCGCTAGCCTTTAGCTAAGCTAACTATTGATGTTTTGAGCAAAAAAAACGCAGCAACACTTTCTATATATCATGTGTTTTCAGGGTGATATGTTACCACTCTCTAAACATCTGTGTTCCTGCTTGAGACCTTGGCTCCGATCAGGGGGTTTCAGTGACGTCGCTGAAGAAAGATGCAAGTGTTTCGTTATCTTGAGCGTTTCTTTAAAGAATCCCTGAAGCCTCCAGGACCAGATCCAGAACCGGGAGGATCCGTCTGGCAGGACTCTCTCCGTGGACCGGGTCCAGCCTGTGGCATCTATGCGGGTTCATTAGCAGAGCCAGAACCACACAAGAACCTCAATGTCCCGAGCCCCGGCTGGAGGAGAGCCCCGGGACAAGGAGGGCCCTTCAGGTCTGGAGGTCTTCGTCGTGAACACATGAGACCCTCTGGTTTCCTCCCACAGGCACGTGACCCGGACGGTTCCAGTCCTCGGGCCTGAAGCGGCGGCGACGAGGTTCTGATGACAGAGCGCCGTCATTAGCTCGTGGCTCGGCGCTGTAATTGCTGCCTGTCAAGTCGCTGCGCAAACATGTCACGCCGTGTTTTACGGGCGCGATCCTGACGACATGATCCCAGCTATCTCGGGCTAACACGCCGCCGTCCTAACACGCCGCCGCGCTGACACGCCGCTTCACCGTTCACAAGAGGTCAAAGGTCATGTACAAAGTGTTAATACATGGAGAGAAATGTTACGTTTGACTCTAAAATCCTCTTTTATAAGTTCATTTTATGGGGTTTACAAGTTAGTTAAACTAAGATAAAATAGTTGAATAGTGTTTTTATGTTTAAGTCTAGAATTGAGTTACAAATTAACGTCCGAAATTAAGTCGTTCACAAGAGGTCAAAGGTCATGTACAAAGTATTTCTACATGGAGAGAAATGTTACAATTATCTCAAAAATGATCTTGTATTATTGTAAGTTCATTTTATTTATTAACAAATGAAATTGTGTTTTTTATATTTAGTCATGAATTAAGTTTAAGCTACAAATTAACGTCCAGAATTAAGTCGTTCACAAGAGGTCAAAGGTCATTTACTAAGTATTTCTACATTGAGAGAAATGTTACAATTATCTCAAAAATGATCTTGTATTATTGTAAGTTCATTTTATTTATTAACAAATGAAATTGTGTTTTTTATATTTAGTCATGAATTAAGTTTAAGGTACAAATTAACGTCCAGAATTAAGTCGTTCACAAGAGGTCAAAGGTCATGTACAAAGTATACATACATTGAGAGAAATGTTATATTTATCTCTAAAATGATCTTGAATAAGTCAATTTAATTTACTAACAAATAAAAAAGTGTTTTTTATATAAAGTCATGAATTCAGTCGAAGGTACAAATTAACGTCCAGAATTAAGTCGTTCACAAGAGGTCAAAGGTCATGTACAAAGTGTTAATACATGGGGAGAAAATGTTACGTTTAACTCAAAAATCATCTTGTATTAGTTAAGATTTTATGGTGTTTACAAGTTAGTTAAACTAAGATATAATAGTTGAATAGTGTTTATTATGTTTAAGTCATGAATTAAGTTACAAATTAACGTCCGTAATTAAGTCGTTCACAAGAGGTCAAAGGTCATGTAAAAAGTACTGATACATGGAGAGAAAATGTGACGTTTAACTCAAAAATCATCTTGTATTAGTTAAGATTTTATGGTGTTTACAAGTTAGTTAAACTAAGATATAATAGTTGAATAGTGTTTTTTATGTTTAAGTCATGAATTAAGTTTAAGTTACAAATTAACGTCCAGAATGAAGTCGTTCACAAGAGGTCAAAGGTCATGTACAAAGTATTAATACATTGAGAGAAATGTTACGTTTATCTCAAAAATAATAGTGTATATATATATAAAAGTTCATTTTATGGTGTTTACAAGTTAGTTAAACTAAGACAAACAAACAAATAAAATAGTGTTTTTTTTATGTTTAAGTCATGAATTAAGTTAGAAAATTACAATAAAAGTAGAATTTGTTTAAAAAAAATAAAAATCAACTGGAAAAAATAGAAATGAATAAAAGATATTAAACACATTTAGTTTAATTTTCTTCTTCCTATCCTTAAAAAAATAAATGTTGTAAATCCAACATGTTTAGATTCGTCGTCGTTCAAATTGAGTGTAAAAATGTCACCAGACCAGAGCAACAGAGCACCGAGCTGCTCATCCAACTTTTTCAGCCAATCACACGGCGGCGAGCAGACGATCATGTGACCAGTGCTGTGTCTCATCAAACTTTGTGTAAAAATGAATGAATTTAATTTCAATATATAAATGATTAAAGTCCATTATTGAATAGAAAATAGATCTTCTTGAGCGTGTCTCCAGCTGTAAAGGTTCTTCCTGGTCTTTAACTCGTTGGATTAGATCATCTGGTCTCAGGACCACCATCTTGAACCTACTCTGGCTCTGGAATATCTCGCCAGCATGAGATCTGGACGTCGAGCTGGAGCAGCAAATATAAACCCTGAGAATGGAAAAGTTCTGCTCCACTCTGGAGAGGTTCTTCTTCAGATGAACGAGGTCCACCAGAGAAGATGAACGAGGACCACCAGAGAAGATGAACAAGGTCCACCAGAGAAGATGAACAAGGTCCACCAGAGAAGATGAACGAGGTCCACCAGAGAAGATGAACAAGGTCCACCAGAGAAGATGAACAAGGTCCACCAGAGAAGATGAACGAGGTCCACCAGAGAAGATGAACAGGGTCCACCAGAGAAGATGAACGAGGTCCACCAGAGAAGATGAACAAGGTCCACCAGAGAAGATGAACAAGGTCCACCAGAGAAGATGAACGAGGTCCACCAGAGAAGATGAAAGAGGTCCACCAGAGAAGATGAACGAGGTCCACCAGAGAAGATGAACGAGGTCCACCAGAGAAGATGAACGAGGTCCACCAGAGAAGATGAACAAGGTCCACCAGAGAAGATGAACCAGGTCCACCAGAGAAGATGAACGAGGTCCACCAGAGAAGATGAACAAGGTCCACCAGAGAAGATGAACAAGGTCCACCAGAGAAGATGAACCAGGTCCACCAGAGGAGATGAACGAGGTCCACCAGAGAAGATGAACGAGGTCCACCAGAGAAGATGAAAGAGGTCCACCAGAGAAGATGAACAAGGTCCACCAGAGAAGATGAACAAGGTCCACCAGAGGAGATGAACGAGGTCCACCAGAGAAGATGAACGAGGTCCACCAGAGAAGATGAACAAGGTCCACCAGATCAGATAAACGAGGTCCACCAGAGGAGATGAACGAGGTCCACCAGAGAAGATGAACGAGGTCCACCAGAGAAGATGAAAGAGGTCCACCAGAGAAGATGAACGAGGTCCACCAGAGAAGATGAACGAGGTCCACCAGAGAAGATGAACGAGGTCCACCAGAGAAGATGAACAAGGTCCACCAGAGAAGATGAACCAGGTCCACCAGAGAAGATGAACGAGGTCCACCAGAGAAGATGAACCAGGTCCACCAGAGAAGATGAACGAGGTCCACCAGAGGAGATGAACGAGGTCCACCAGAGAAGATGAACAAGGTCCACCAGAGAAGATGAACGAGGTCCACCAGAGGAGATGAACGAGGTCCACCAGAGAAGATCCACCAGAGGAGATGAACGAGGTCCACCAGAGAAGATCCACCAGAGGAGATGAACGAGGTCCACCAGAGCTGCTCGTTTAAGGAACACCACTTCTGAGACCTGGACCCGGACGAAGCCGGTGAAGGTCGAGCGTCAGAGGGAGGTCGTAGGAGATCCACGTTCCTGAAGATCTCAGATGCTTCTAGACCTTCTCGCCGCCTCTGACGCTCGTGAAACGCGCCGTTATCTCCGCAGGAACAATGAACAGCGAGCGTCCGTCACCTCCACTGAGACCTTCTGACTCGAGACAGAGAGGGTCTGTGTCCCGGGCGTGGGGGGGTCTGGGGGGCGAGGGGGTGTCTGGGGGGCGAGGGAGCCGGAGTCCGACCAGGGCGGTCGTAAAAGCCGAGCAGACCTCGTTGGTCCCGTAAAGGTAATCTCGGGAAGTGTTAATTACGAGCTGGCGCCTGAGCCGCCGGCGTGCGAGCTCCGGGCGTCCTCGTTCTCCTTCCTCGCGACGCGGCGACAGACGTGGAAACGAGGTTCTCTCTCCGACACGTTGACCTCCTTCCTCCCGCGGCGCCCGCAGATCCTGTCGTTTACTGTCGTTCATGAGCGCTCGCCACACACCGCGGCACCACGTGACGCCCCGGGAGGGGTCGCCCCGGAGGTCAGAGGTCACGTACACAGAGCCGAGGCGTGGAGAGAAATGTTACGTTTGACTCTAAAATCATCTTGAATAAGTTCATTTTATGGGGTTTACAAGTTAGTTAAACTAAGATAAAATAGTTGTTTTTTTATGTTTAAGTCCTGATTTAAGGTACAAATTACAGCCGAAATCAAGTCGTTCACAAGAGGTCAAAGGTCACGTACACAATACTGATACATGGAGAGAAATGTTACGTTTGACTCTAAAATCCTCTTTTATAAGTTCATTTTATGGTGTTTACACGTTAGTTAAACTAAGATAAAATAGTTGAATAGTGTTTTTATGTTTTACAAATTAACGTCCGAAATTAAGTCGTTCACAAGAGGTCAAAGGTCATGTACAAAGTATTTCTTCATTGAGAGAAATGTTACAATTATCTCAAAAAATGATCTTGTATTATTGTAAGTTCATTTTATTTATCAACAAATTAAATTGTGTTTTTTATATTTAGTGATGAATTAAGTTTAAGGTACAAATTAACGTCCAGAATTAAGTCATTCACAAGAGTTCAAAGGTCATGTACACAGTACTGATACATGGAGAGAAATGTTACGTTCATCTCAAAAATAATAGTGTTTATATATATATATAAGTTCATTTTATGGTGTTTACAAGTTAGTTAAACTAAGACAAACAAACAAATAAAATAGTGTTTTTATGTTTAAGTCATGAATTAAGTTACAAATTAATGTCCGAAATGAAGTTGTTCACAAAAGGTCAAAGGTCGCTTAAAGGATATAAAGATACATACAAAGTACTAAGTCATTCATTTTAGCTCAAGATAATATTCAAGAATAATTGGCTAAACTAAGAAAAAAACAAGGAAGTTTAAAATCATAAGTAAGTAAGTAATTTTTATTTATATAGAGCTTTTCCAGACCAGGGTCACAAAGCGCTTAAACAATCAAAACAATATTCAATAAAGTATATACTTTAAAGATCAAGATAAAACTGATAACACAATAATATCATTTCTTCATTAAGTCATTTTATTCACCAGCTTTATTTAATGATTTATAACATGAACTTAATATACATATATATATATATTAAATGAATGTTTAAAGGATAAATGATGGAGAACAGAATTGAATAAAAAATGTCTTAACTGTGGTTACAAAGTAAATAAATACATTATTATTAAATGACATTGATGTGAAAACTGAGTCGTCATAAATGGACGAACATTAGATTAAAAAACAACATATTATTTTTCAAAAAATAATTTTAAGTACATTTTATGGTGTTTTAAAGTGAGTTTAACCAAGAAAATAAGATTAAGTAAAAAAATGTTTAGTTATTAGTAATTGATGATGAATTTTTCAAATTCATTTTTTTTTTTTTTTAATTAAAAGTAAATTGTTGTGTAAATTTGACAGATTTAGACAAAAGAAGAGATAAATACATGTAAGTGAGTTGAAGTAAAAAATAAATAAATAGTGTCACAAAGGGTCAAAGTTTACTTAACGACTATAAGTTTAACTATAACGACTATAAGGAAAAACAAATTGACTAAAATGAATAATTTTTTAAGCACATATTTGATGTTTAAATGTTTTTTATCTTTTATCAACTGAAGCTCGAAGAAATGACTTGAATTGCGAGTTTTCTGCATGAAATTAAAGGAAAAATTGCTGTGAATTTGAAAAATTTGAGGGAAAAGGAGATAAAAACATTTGAGTGATTTGAACAAATGCATGTCCAAGATGATGATTGTTCACAAGAGGTCAAAGTTCACTTAAAAAAAAGAAGTCATCATTTTAAAGAACAATTACCAGAAAAAAATTGAGAGATTTGTTTCTGTGAGTTTGAAGGATGGATAAAAGAGCCGATGACACGAGGGCCACTAGAACACACTCCCCGGTGTCTCCGTGAGAACAAGGGTGACGGACTCGGAGGTGATGGTCCGGCCTCAGGTTGATGGATGACGGCTCCAGAGCAGCGTCTCCAGGAGCCAGACCTTCTATCTCGGACCTGGATCTGCTTCAGCGAGACGGACACGCTTGTTGGACTCGCACAAAGACGCACTAAGCTGTCGTCTCCCAGCATCTGTGCGTCTGCGGGGCCTCTGGAGCCGCCGGGTCGCTCTGGAGCCGCCGGGCCGCTCTGGAGCCGCCGGAGCCGCTGGAGCCGCTGGAGCCGCCGGGCCGCTCTGGAGCCGCCGGGCCGCTCTGGAGCCGCCGGGCCGCTCTGGAGCCGCCGGGTCGCCGGGCCGCTCTGGAGCCGCTGGAGCCGCTGGAGCCGCCGGAGCCGCCGGAGCCGCCGGGGCCGGGACCTGTGAAATCCATCCGACCTTCTGCTGATTTATACGCTCGTCCTGATGAACGCTGATCTCCAAAAGATCCACCAGATTGGACCTCAGTCTGCTGCGAGTGTCATGGAGATGAGACAATAAATCTCCCATGAGTCATTGCACACAAGGAAGAGCTGAGCAAAAAGTTTAAACTCACATTTTACTGATCGCACAGTGAGCGGTTCACCTACGAACTGTTGCGCTACGATATGGGAGCTAGGAGATGTTTAAAGTTCAACTTAAGTGTGTATGTGTGTGTGTTGTTGTGATGTGTGACTCTATTGTATCATCAGTGTGTGTGTTGTTGTGATGTGTGACTCTATTGTATCATCAGTGTGTGTGTGTTGTTGTGATGTGTGACTATATTGTATCATCAGTGTGTGTTGTTGTGATGTGTGACTCTATTGTAAGTAAGTAAGTAAGTAATATTTATTTATATAGCGCTTTTCGAGACCAGGGTCACAAAGCTATCATCAGTGTGTGTGTGTTGTTGTGATGTGTGACTCTATTGTATCATCAGTGTGTGTTGTTGTGATGTGTGTCTCTATTGTATTATCAGTGTGTGTGTGTTGTTGTGATGTGTGACTCTATTGTATCAGCAGTGTGTGTTGTTGTGATGTGTGACTCTATTGTATCATCAGTGTGTGTGTTGTTGTGATGTGTGACTCTATTGTATCATCAGTGTGTGTTGTTGTGTTGTTGTGATGTGTGACTCTACTGTATCATCAGTGTGTGTTGTTGTGTTGTTGTGATGTGTGACTCTATTGTATCATCAGTGTGTGTTGTTGTGTTGTTGTGATGTGTGACTCTATTGTTTCATCAGTGTGTGTGTGTTGTTGTGATGTGTGACTCTATTGTATCAGCAGTGTGTGTTGTTGTGATGTGTGACTCTATTGTATCATCAGTATGTGTGTGTTGTTGTGATGTGTGACTCTATTGTATCATCAGTGTGTGTGTGTTGTTGTGATGTGTGACTCTATTGTATCATCAGTGTGTGTGTGTTGTTGTGATGTGTGACTCTATTGTATCATGAGTATGTGTGTGTTGTTGTGATGTGTGACTCTATTGTATCATCAGTGTGTGTGTGTTGTTGTGATGTGTGACTCTATTGTATCATCAGTGTGTGTGTTGTTGTGATGTGTGACTCTATTGTATCATCAGTGTGTGTTGTTGTGATGTGTGACTCTATTGTATCATCAGTATGTGTGTGTTGTTGTGACGTGTGACTCTATTGTATCATCAGTGTGTGTGTGTTGTTGTGATGTGTGACTCTATTGTATCATCAGTGTGTGTGTGTTGTTGTGATGTGTGACTCTATTGTATCATCAGTATGTGTGTGTTGTTGTGATGTGTGACTCTATTGTATCATCAGTGTGTGTGTGTTGTTGTGATGTGTGACTCTATTGTATCATCAGTGTGTGTGTTGTTGTGATGTGTGACTCTATTGTATCATCAGTGTGTGTGTGTTGTTGTGATGTGTGACTCTATTGTATCATCAGTGTGTGTTGTTGTGATGTGTGAATCTATTGTATCATCAGTGTGTGTGTGTTGTTGTGATGTGTGACTCTATTGTATCATCAGTGTGTGTTGTTGTGATGTGTGACTCTATTGTTTCATCAGTGTGTGTGTGTTGTTGTGATGTGTGACTCTATTGTATCAGCAGTGTGTGTTGTTGTGATGTGTGACTCTATTGTATCATCAGTGTGTGTGTTGTTGTGATGTGTGACTCTATTGTATCATCAGTGTGTGTTGTTGTGTTGTTGTGATGTGTGACTCTATTGTATCATCAGTGTGTGTTGTTGTGTTGTTGTGATGTGTGACTCTATTGTATCATCAGTGTGTGTTGTTGTGTTGTTGTGATGTGTGACTCTATTGTTTCATCAGTGTGTGTGTGTTGTTGTGATGTGTGACTCTATTGTATCAGCAGTGTGTGTTGTTGTGATGTGTGACTCTATTGTATCATCAGTATGTGTGTGTTGTTGTGATGTGTGACTCTATTGTATCATCAGTGTGTGTGTGTTGTTGTGATGTGTGACTCTATTGTATCATCAGTGTGTGTGTGTTGTTGTGATGTGTGACTCTATTGTATCATCAGTATGTGTGTGTTGTTGTGCTGTGTGACTCTATTGTATCATCAGTGTGTGTGTGTTGTTGTGATGTGTGACTCTATTGTATCATCAGTGTGTGTGTTGTTGTGATGTGTGACTCTATTGTATCATCAGTGTGTGTGTGTTGTTGTGATGTGTGACTCTATTGTATCATCAGTGTGTGTTGTTGTGATGTGTGAATCTATTGTATCATCAGTGTGTGTGTGTTGTTGTGATGTGTGACTCTATTGTATCATCAGTGTGTGTTGTTGTGATGTGTGACTCTATTGTTTCATCAGTGTGTGTGTGTTGTTGTGATGTGTGACTCTATTGTATCAGTGTGTGTGTGTTGTTGTGATGTGTGACTCTATTGTATCAGCAGTGTGTGTTGTTGTGATGTGTGACTCTATTGTATCATCAGTGTGTGTGTTGTTGTGATGTGTGACTCTATTGTATCATCAGTGTGTGTTGTTGTGTTGTTGTGATGTGTGACTCTATTGTATCATCAGTGTGTGTTGTTGTGTTGTTGTGATGTGTGACTCTATTGTATCATCAGTGTGTGTGTTGTTGTGATGTGTGACTCTATTGTATCATCAGTGTGTGTTGTTGTGATGTGTGAATCTATTGTATCATCAGTGTGTGTGTGTTGTTGTGATGTGTGACTCTATTGTATCATCAGTGTGTGTTGTTGTGATGTGTGACTCTATTGTTTCATCAGTGTGTGTGTGTTGTTGTGATGTGTGACTCTATTGTATCAGTGTGTGTGTGTTGTTGTGATGTGTGACTCTATTGTATCATCAGTGTGTGTTGTTGTGATGTGTGACTCTATTGTATCATCAGTGTGTGTTGTTGTGTTGTTGTGATGTGTGACTCTATTGTATCATCAGTGTGTGTGTGTTGTTGTGATGTGTGACTCTATTGTATCATCAGTGTGTGTGTTGTTGTGATGTGTGACTCTATTGTATCATCAGTGTGTGTGTGTTGTTGTGATGTGTGACTCTATTGTATCATCAGTGTGTGTTGTTGTGATGTGTGAATCTATTGTATCATCAGTGTGTGTGTGTTGTTGGGATGTGTAACTCTATTGTATCATCAGTGTGTGTTGTTGTGATGTGTGACTCTATTGTTTCATCAGTGTGTGTGTGTTGTTCTGATGTGTGACTCTATTGTATCAGCAGTGTGTGTTGTTGTGATGTGTGACTCTATTGTATCATCAGTGTGTGTGTTGTTGTGATGTGTGACTCTATTGTATCATCAGTGTGTGTTGTTGTGATGTGTGGCTCTATTGTATCATCAGTGTGTGTTGTTGTGTTGTTGTGATGTGTGACTCTATTGTATCATCAGTGTGTGTTGTTGTGTTGTTGTGATGTGTGACTCTATTGTATCATCAGTGTGTGTTGTTGTGATGTGTGACTCTATTGTATCATCATTGTGTGTTTGTTCAAAACTCTCTTTTCATTGAAATATTGACTTTAGAAAATGATCTTAAGCCACGCCCACTCTGCTGTGATTGGTCAAACATGGAGGTTTGTCACCGGGCGTCATCAATCCCGGAAGTCACCGCCTCTGAGGGGCTTGTTGTATAAACAAAGCGGGGCGTGATTACAGCTGGAGGAGAAGTGAAGCCATTATTACGTCATAATGGACTCTCGTAACCTCTCGTTCGCCCAGATTTCAGAGCAACTTTATAAAGTTGAAAACATGGTCATGATGAGAAGTTACTGCGTCTTGAATTCTGACTCCATTATGCACCATTTTGACTCTCCACTACCTTTAGACCAATAAGAAGATTGTTCTTTATCTTTGTGGTCAATTTGTCTCTTAAAAAAAAACATTCTCTTGAAGAAACACAACCAGTGAACTTGTTCCAAATGATTCTTCTTGTTCCGACGCTCGGACCCGACCGAGTCCCTTGCCCTCCAGGTGAGTCCAGGTGAGTCCAGGGGAGTCCAGGGGAGTCCAGGTGAGTCCAAGTGAGTCCAGGTGAGTCCAGGTGAGTCCAGGTGAGTCCAGGGGAGTCCAGGGGAGTCCAGGTGAGTCCAGGTGAGTCCAGGGGAGTCCAGGTGAGTCCAGGTGAGTCCAGGGGAGTCCAGGTGAGTCCAGACCCGTGGAGTGTGAGAGTGGATCTCGTCAGACATGTCGACTCCGGCGCTGACGGATGGCGAGCGCCGTGAAGACGGACGACTCGCTCTGTCTGAGGCGTGTTGTCACAGCGAGGCTTGTTGACACGGACCCGCTGATTTAGAACCCGGGCCGCGGAGACACGCCGGCCCCGGGGCCCCGATCGGGTTTCCAAACAGTCCCTTTGAAATCCGATATCATCGATCCTCTCCTTCGCCACGCAAACACAAAAACAAACAAACATAAATAACTCTTTCAAGCGACGCCGAGAACTTTTTCTTTCTTCCGTCTCTCGTGAAAACACACAATCTGGCTGGTGACACACAAACGTTACACACCTGAGTGTCACATACTGTTGTTCAAGTTAGTGAAGCAACAACACAATAATCACGGCGTCGCCTAAACACAGAGCAGATTCACACGAGTCAAGAGAGCAGCTCCAGAACCATCTGCGCCGTTAAAACATGTGTTTTTGTTAAACCGACCACGAAAACACAGACGAAAACACAAACTGACGACATGGAAACGCGACGGAAAATCCGGCAACAAGGAAACACGACGACGATAACGCACCAGGAAATGTGAACACAACAACAACAACATGGAAAAAACAACAACGCCGCAGAAAAAAATGACAAGATGGAAAAAACGGCGATACGAAAGACTGAAAACATAGAGTAAAAGACGACAACACCGAATGACCAACGCATGGAAAACCGTCGACACACAAACACAATGACGAAAAAAACACACAATAGGACAACACAACATGGGACATGGGAACGCAATATTAAAAATACACGGAAAAAAGACCGCTACGTGGAAAGACAACACAAAATAAAAACGCAATATGACAACACAACAACATGGAAGACAAAAGCACAAAGAGACGAAGACACACAAAGAAAACGGTAAAACACAATAACATGGAAAAAACGACAACATGGAAGGATGTGGAAAAAATGGCGACACAGGAACGCAATATTAAAAATACACAGAAAGACCGAAAACATAGAGTAAAAGACGACAACACCGAATGACCAACACATGGAAAACCGTCGACACACAAACACAATGACGGAAA